>NC_051155.1:1387800-1439142 GCF_013339745.2 Dermacentor silvarum | reverse complement strand
CCCACCTCCTTGACATATCTTGCCGTGCGTAAATTAGCATTCTGTAGGTCGTTCGATCTTGTCGATGCTCAACACATTTAGCAAATGTAATGCTATCTATTCCGCAAGGCAGTTGCTAAGCTTATGGTGGTGCAGTTTATTTTGCAATGAGCATGTCATCAGCACTGCATGGTTCCAGCTAGCAGGCTGACCTGAACCGATTATTGTAAAAATTTTGCGCGTCTGAGGAAAACTCGATCTCGGTTCCATTTGTGCCTTTGCATATTCTGCATCTCATAGCAGCACACACTGCTTGACTTATCGATTCGCAAGTTCAAATAAAGTCAGCCTATAAGCTACGCGCTGACGATCTACAGGTGCATTGCAAAAGTCGCCTAACTTTTTCGACCTGCCACGTCGACTTCCCGTTGCTCTAACCGGCAACAGCTTACTGGTTCAAGAAAACGGAAAGATCATGTTTCTAACGTGACTTTTTGGAATCATGAGGTTAGTGGGCGCACAGATGTGAACAGATTGCGCAATTTGAGAACATAGAAAGAGTCTGAAGCTTTACCGCGGGCGAACTAAATTTCTGGTCAAATAAACACACACACAGGTTAATGCGACTAACCGATTCCTTATTTCGCACAATCGACCACTTACATACACAAAAAGGGTCAACAATCGTAGCCACCAAGATGATTATCCAAATGATCGCACATGCCACACAAGACATAAGGCATCGCCGAAGATGAAGTTGTTGACAGTCTTAACAATCTACCCATGACTTCATGTCAGCGCTCGCGAAATAACGCAATCCTGCCTAAAACAAACAAACACAGAAAATATTATAAACAGAACAATGCGCATAGGCGGGTCCATCATTAATCATATGGGCAGCAGCGAAAAAATATGCACAGCGAGTGCAACGAACTCGGTTCATCACTTCGCCTGTTCAACTGGTCGACTTGATTAGGGAATTTCGGCCTCCATTCTGGGTACATAAAAGAGCTAGTACGGTGGCTAGAAGGGGAGGTGGGAGCAACGCAGCCGTCGGAGAGCGTGGCGCGTGTTGCAGTGATTCATGATGCCGAGTGGTGGCGCGCGCGTCGACACCAAGATGCCTCCACTGTAGTTTGGCTGCTGCCGGAGCTAGCGAGTGCGCTCGGTTTGTATGGTTCTGTTCGGTTCTTTCAGCTCCACGGATCGTTTCTGTTCGCATTTACGCTGTGCAGTTGTGCCTCCTTGTGGTGACAATATTTTTACACATTGCCATGCCGTAAGAAGCCATGTCAAGTCGCATGAAACGACAGACGCACTGTTCTGCGCCGGGTTGCACAACACCTGGCTATGTTTCTGCTGGAAAAGCAGAAAAAAAACATCCCTTTTCTCGGTGCCTGATGACGATGAGGCACTTAAAGCGTGGAAGCGGCCCGTTCCCCGTGCATACAAGGCCTTAGACAGGACTTCGAAGATCTGCGAGCTGCACTTCGACCCCCAGTTAAATTATCTACAGGGTGTCTCAACTATCATGCAACAAGATTTAAAAATATCCTAATGCCCTGTAGCTGGACAAAACCAAGGCAATGTTGTTCGCCATCACTTTTTGATACTCCGATTATTTTTTGCATGCCGCTTAATTACATAATTAGTCTTAATTAATTAGTCAACTACTCAATTATTATGCCTCGAGCAGCCAGTCGCACGGCAATTTTGCTTGTATTCGCTGGCTTCTTTCACGCTCGGAAAAACACTTTTATGTAGCACGTATTGAGCAAAAGAAAGTTGTATCGGTAGTTTAAAGTTAATTGCTCTACAATTTTCACATTGACTTTTCATCTAATTATATTTGAGAAGTTGATTAATTAAGACTAATTATGTAAAAACAATCTGAGTATCTATAAGCGACGGCAAACAACATTGCCTTGCTTCTGTTACGAAGCATTTGCATATTTTTAAATCTTGTTGCATCATAGTTGGTACACCCTGTATATTGGATCATATAATCAAGTGCTGTATGTCGTCCGTTTGAGCATTCTTCATGGTCCCAACCGTTCTAGTTCATCGCATTAGCGACTGAAATAAGTTTGTTTACTTAACTCCTACGTGGTATGACCCCCCCCCCCCCCTCCTAAAGCATCATATATTGGTATTAACCAATTTGACGAGCAGGATGCAGAGCGTCGCAGCAATATGACCTAAAGAGCTGTTCACTGCGAGCCTAGAAATCGGTGCA
Source organism: Dermacentor silvarum (assembly GCF_013339745.2). Taxonomy (NCBI): domain Eukaryota; kingdom Metazoa; phylum Arthropoda; class Arachnida; order Ixodida; family Ixodidae; genus Dermacentor; species Dermacentor silvarum. The sequence goes on along the minus strand of NC_051155.1, from coordinate 1,436,927 downwards.
GCTTTTTTTTTCGCCCACACCACTAGCATAATATTCTTCGCATTAGCTGAAATCTTTTCTTTTTTTTCACTTCCGACGATTCGGGAAAGCATGGAGAACGCGTGCGACCGAGAACGGCGAAAAATATTTGTGCCGGCCGTGACCTGCCCGAATCTAATGCATCTTTAACACTTAACCACTCATCAGAGGTTAGCTGCTAGTCATTTATTGCCTCCTCTACTAACAAGGTACGATATGCATTAGCTTAACGCTAGTTATGTTAAATATGCGACCGGTAATTGCGAAGAAAAAAACCGCATATCCACGGATTGAATGATGATGAGTCGACGAAGCTCCGGAGGGAATCATCGGTAAACTGTGAGTCTTCCGTGTAATTCACCCAGTCTCGCCGCACTAAATCGAACGATTGACTTCCACCAATGACACGCGCCATATGTGACGTCATTCCTATTTTATAACAGCGCCCTCCATTATAATTGCACCATCTCCCGCTTAAGGGGACGCTAGCACAAACGCGTTAGAAACGTGCAGTACTCTCTAGTAAGGGGGAGAGGCCACAGCGTCTTACGCAGCCGTTTACACATGCCGGAACGTGCACCGCGTTTGCCGACGCCATCACATGACTGCTGAGAGAGTATAACCCCCGTATTCATAAACGCCCCTCGACTTGAACTTGACTTGCCACCGCCTTCAACGCGTCTCGAACGCGCTGCCCAAGACGGTGGCAAGTCAAGTTCAAGTCGCGGAGGGTTTATGAATACGGTGGTAAGGCGGAGAGGCCACAGCGTCTTACACCAGCTTCTTACACGGGCCGTAACGCGCTAGCACAAACGCGTTAGAAACGCGGTCTTTCGTTAATGTTGGGTATTTATTGTCATCGTGATGCACGTGTCCATGTGCGCTTCGTGGCGTAGTGGTTAGCGCCGCGCGTTCGGAAGCGAGGGGTCCCTGGTTCGATTCCGCACTACGGACACAACTTTCGGAATTGCTTTTTATTGCGATAGCAATTATATGGACACTCAAAAGCAGATTTCTGCCGTCGGCGTCGCCGTCGCCGTGAGGTTCCGTATGACGTCAATGGAGATGAAATCGTCGCCGCGCGCCGAACGCTGTATGTGCGAGTGAAAGGGCGCGAGGGACGCGCGCTTTCACGGGGAGTGAACGCACGGCGGAGAACAAACGCGCGTTCTGCTCTGTGCTCCCTTAAGGGCTGCAGAAGTAGGCGTCTCTTTCCTCCTCTACAATCACCATATATGTAGAGCAAACGTGCCTTCTTCCGACGCACGAAAGGCCGTGGGGGGGGGGGGGGGGGGGGAGGGAAGGGAGGCGACGTTTAGCTGCGGCACCAAGTGCCTATTTATATCAGAGGCTCCGGCAACAGTCACCAACGCCGCACGCATTTTGAGCGAACCCGGGCAAAACGCCGATGGCGTGGACAGCAGCACCGGCCTGTTGCCGGTGCTGCTGCATGTCCAAGTTTATACAGCTGATAAAGCTGCTATCATTACTCCGTATAGCTCTCTACAAATTTGCTATCGCAATTGATGCTTCACCTTTCAGGTGAAACTGCGACAACTTTTTTAGGGGCGAAGCTCCTTATGGCGGCACCCGTTCCGTCCCCGTCGTAGTAGTAGTAGTGTGTAACCAGTCTGAGAAAAATGAGAAAAAAATTCCGAAGTTGTGTCCGTAGCGCGGAATCGAACGAGGGACCCCTCGCTTCCGAGCGCGCGGCGTTAGCCCACTACGCCACGAAGCGGACTGGACAAACGCACCACGATGGCTATAAATACCCAACATTAACCAAAGGCCGCGTTTCTAGCGCGTTTCTAACGCGTTTGTGCTAGCGCGTTACGGCCCGTGTAAGAAGCTGGTGTAAGACGCTGTGGCCTCTCCACCTTACCTTCAACGCGTTTCGAACGCTCTGCCCAAAGCGGTGGCAGAGAGAGAGAGAGAGAATAAACTTTTATTATCGAAGTTAAGTGGAGTTTTCTTTCCCAGCGGAATGGCAAGTCAAGTTCAAGTCGAGGAGCGTTTATGAATACGGGGGGTATACTCTCTCAGCAGTCATGTGATGGCGTCGGCAAACGCGGTGCACGTTCCGGCATGTGTGAATGGCTGCGTAAGACGCTGTGGCCGCTCCCCCTTACTCTACTGCACGTTTCTAATGCGTTTGTGCTAGCGTCCCCTTAAGCGGGAGATCCGATGATTCCCTCCGGAGCTTCGCCCACTCATCATCATTCACCTCGTGGATCTGCTGTCATTTTTTTTGATAAATGTAGACGTGGCTACCTACTACGACGAACGACTACTACTACTACGTACTACAGAGGAGGGACAGACCCACACCCTAAGGAGCTTCGCCCCTAAAACGCCCGCTTCGAAACCCGCGGCACCAACCGCCGTGCCTCCGCGCCCGGGGAGCGATCTTGCTGTCGACTGCAGCGCCGCCGCTGCTGTCATGATTGCTTGCAACACTCCGCCGCCGCCGTTGCTCTCACCTCCCCCTTCTAGCCACCGTAGAGCTACAGTGTACACTGTAGTAGAGCTAGTTTTGGTGAGCTGCCCAGAGTTGCCAGCATGATGTTTTCTATACAGCTAACCTTGGGCGATGTTGCGGTCGGTATTTAGTCTCGCGCTGGCGCGAGGAGCATGGCGAAAGTTTTCAGACATGCATGGTCCGTCGTTCCGTTCGATTCGCCAGCACGCTGTTGTTGGTTCAGCAAAGTTGGTTCTTTATTCTATGCCAGCACGTTGGTTCTTTATTCTGTGGCACCACTGTGAACCAGATCACGGCAGTGTACAAGTTCACAAATTGTGCATCTTTGTGCGGCGGTGCAGAAGCAAAAACGGCGCAAGTTTCGAAATGTCTTCAACGCACGTTTGGTGGCAACGAGTTGTTTAAACAACGAGCAGGTATTGCGCAACGAGCAGTTTAAATTGCCTTCATGTGTTCGTGGAATTACGCGCGTTGGTGAGCGCCTTCGTATGCCTTCTGTTAATTCACTCTAGCTCTTAGCGATGTTTGCTTTCGATGTCTGTGTGGTCTTAATGCACATTTTCCATGTGCACTGTTTGTATGTCATGTAGATTGGCGACAGACTATGTCGCGCGTCTTCGTGTTCGTTAACACAGTGCAACCACGGTTGTGATGTTTATCGGTGTTATCAAAGCTCAAAGAAGCATTTAAATTCGGTCTCGTCAACCGCGCGTGACTCCCAGTGAAATATGTATACGTAAGATAATCACAGCTACGCATGTGAACCCATATGTTCCAGCTTTTCACACGTTATCACATGAATTATACCAGCTTCACACGGCAACTTTTGAACACGATCGAGCTCAATACTTTTTTACATAAAGACTCTGAACACCGCAGTTTTATTACACGCAAGTTTTATCACACGCTCATACCACTGTGCTTGTGGTTGGTGTTTTGTATGTCGCAATTGGAATTACATTGAGGCGTTTTGTGCCCACGCTGCTTAATTAACTGGTAACCCACATTGCTTTGTATAGGCCATCACCAAATTATATACGCTGCTTTATGGAGAGGTGCAAGCATTTATTGAATTAAAAGAAACATTTTATTGAGGCCAGTACTTCAGATATGTTGTGAATTTTTAAAGGAAATTCCGGCTATCATTGTCATAGGATACTTGGGAGTCAATAAACTTCACTTCTGACCAATGTTTATGTATATCACATTTAATGGTTTGCCTGACATTTGTTGCAGCTAGTGTCTGCTCCATTTGCTTTATAACCTTGACCTCCTGAGTGTGGCTGCTGGCAATAATGGACACACAGAACTCGGTGCACCTTTTCTTTTTTTTATTTGGTATGCTGTTTCATCAGCTTTCTACCGCATGTGGAAGCACTTCTTCCCGCATGTCTCTTCATTCTCATAGTAAAAATACTGAAAAGCCATCATGTCAAATTGTCTGAAAGCTATAAGCACGCCACTTCCTGCTTTGACTATGCCTGATATTACTGGTGCATTCGTGCAAGCATGCTGGGAGAACTCCTCAACTGCTACTTTGCTCTACTACACTCTGCTGGCAGGTGTACTAGGATACGATTTGTTTGCTGCTGTTTTGTTGTAGTGTTTGAGTCAAAAACAGTTAAATTTTTGCTGTTGGATTACATGGAATAGTTTAGATATCACAGCTCCAATGGTTGGTACAAACATGGGCCATCCATGGCACATCCATCAAGCACTTTGCAGACATATTCACACAGTCTGCAGACATATTCACACAGTCACACAACGAATATCCACATAATTTCTGCTCAGCTACAGCTTCTTCAAGCCATTTGTAATCAAATGTAACAGGAATAATTTTGTCTGCATTTATATTTCACAATGCCGTTGCTTCTGCACCATAACAATTGCCAGCATGTTCAGTTCTGTACAGGCAGAGTAACCTACATCACAGTGGTGTTAAGGAAGACCCTGTACATTTGATTAGGCACTTCATGGTGACAAAAAAGACTACTTTAAGAAGTATTAAAAATATTTGAGTGTCTATTTTAAAAGATTAAGTTAATTAGCTGAATAATTCGTTAATGACATCAAAATTCTTCAACAGGACCTTAATAAAATTTCGAACTGGTGTGCTACTTGGTGCATGACCCTAAATGAATCAAAATGCAACTACGTGTGCTTTTCTAGGAAAAAAACTGACGTTTCCCATTCTTACAGAGTGAACAACTCAACCATTCCGAGCGTAACAGGGGCCAAGTACCTCGGCGTTCACTTCTCAAGCGATCTTACTTGGCAGGATCACATTGCTGAGATTGCCGCTAAAGGGAATAACACACTAATGTTTTTGGCTCGAAATTTTCACCCCTGTCCTCTGGCAACTAAGAAGTTATTATACACGACATACGTGAGGCCTATTCTTGAGTATGCGTGCACGATATGGGACCCTTATCAGGACAACCTTAAATACATTCTAGAGCGCGTACAAAACCGAGCGGCACGCTTTATCACTGGGAACTATCGCAGATCTAGTAGCGTCACAGAAATGAAAATACGCCTAGAGGTTTCGACGCTAGCCGAACGCCGGCGTTGCTTGCGTCTCAAGTTTTTTCATAAGATTTTTTACAACAATACTGGCATTAATAAATCAAAATACATGCTTAACCCACATTACATATCCCATCGCCGTGAACACACATTAAAGGTAAGGCCAATAAAGTCAAGAACGAACTTGTTAAAATATTCTTTTTTCCCCAAAACCATCAATGAATGGAACGCTCTGCCTGAGGACACCGTTTCTAAAACATCAAATTCAGACTTTTACAGTGAACTGCTTGCCATGTGATCAGTTTGTGTGTTTTGATGGTATTTTTTTTCTTGCGTTTGCTGGCCTACTATATATATTTATGAGAGTGTGTAAGTGCGTATGTGTCTTTATATATGTATATGTGCACATGTATGTGTATATATGTATATATAGTCCTTTTCTTTCTTTTTTCTTTCTTTTGATTTGGAGATAGTTATGCTGCCTATACTGTATTATTCGTCACCGTGTTCTTTTTGTTATGTAACCTTAATTACTACTGTTTTGCATTTGTATTGTTTCCCCCCCACTGTAATGCTCTCTGAGCGAATGTGGGAATGAATAATAAATATATAAATAAATAACTTTATTGAAATCAATTTAGGGATGGTTGCCTACAAGTCATATCTATTTTGTTCATTTTCCGTGTGTTCAAACAGGAAAATTACAGTTGGCCCCGTCATCATTAAGAAAAATGATGCACTATTACATGGTAGTATGGTTTATGTTAGGGTTGTGGCTTGGAGTAGTTGGTTCAAGGTGCGAAAGTAGGGTAACAGCGCAAAATTGATGGAACACAAGATGAAGAAAGGACGAACATGGCAAAGATGGTTTATGTGCTTGATAAACATGTATTTATGTCTTTTGTTGGGAGATGTGGTACTTCCGTTCTAAAAAAGTAAACTACTTGAATTTAAGGTTATAAGGGCCGCATGAGATTACAGGTGTGATGCTGGCTGCAGCAGTCGCACTACTGAAGGGCTGAGTTAAAGTAGTTATGTTCCATGATTTGTGTCCGCATTAAAGAAACCCAAGTGTTCAAAATTAATCAGATGACCTCCCCACTACAGCCATATTTTCCGACAAGAATTGCTAGAGGGAACTGTAGTGCTGCGATCATTCAGCTGCCATGAGAACATTGGGCAGTACATGTATTTGTCTAGTGTTTGTGCATGTGGCTTTAAATATTCTTGTGGTGTTGCTTATTGCACTTTATAAATGTCCATGCAATCATACTAGTTTACTAAACACAGCCAGCTAATACGTCTTTGTTCAAATGCGTAACCATTGTGAATTGTATTTATAAAGCAATGCTTTGTTGAGTATCATAAGCTCGTCAAGTCACAAAGCCATTTGAAGTCGGAAGGACAAAGTTTATGCAAATCTATGTACTAGCAGTCGTTACACTATCATTCCCATTCTGGCTGAACTGTCATACTTGCAGCTTCCAGAGACAATAATGTCAGAGTTCTCTCGAGACATTTCTGTAGGAAACTTAATGACTACAGTGCCCCTCATAACCCCTGTGGTAATTTGAAATGATTAGCTCCATAATTTCTTTTTAGAGCTTAAGAGGTTTTGAAGTAGCTGAGTGGACTCTGTGTGAAGTAATGTGCATGTCGAAAAAAAGAAAAACAAGAAGTAATCAAATTGTATGCAAGATGAGTAGCATGCACACCACAGTTGTTATTCAGAGGTGCACCAGCATTCAAGATTCTGTGTTATAATGTAGCTTGCACTATTTGGTTTATATGATATAGGGGCCTCATAATAATATCGTCAGAAATTTGTTTTTCAATAGTTTTCACACATCTGGCCACGGCGGCCGCATTTCGATGAAGGCGAAGTGAAAAGACACCGGTGTACTTAGATTTAGGTGCACGTTCAAGAATCCCAAGTGATCAAAATTAAGCCGGAGTAACCCACTACGGCGTGCCTCATAATCAGATTGTGGTTTTGGCACATTAAACCCCATAATTTCTTTTTCACACATTCATTTATTACAGTCTAAATTATTTTTGACCATGCTAGCAATATTAAGCCAATCTTGCAGCATTTTCTCAGTGGATGTAGTTGAAAATTACTTTGCTGAACAGATGAACTGAAGTAGCAGTTATTGTATAGTAGGTGAATCACAGCGCATGAGACAAGGAATAACTGCAGAAATTAGATACACAGGGCACGGACTTCAAACTTATTTATTGGCCTGAACACGCATCCTTATAGACATATCTCGTGCACTGAACACTAGACAGTGCTCGTCTAGTGTTTCGTGTTTTCTTTGCCCCTGTCTTCCTTGCACTGCATTCCCCAACTAACTGTGAACCAACTCGCTCAACTCAAAGTCTTGCTTCATCTCTTGAGCTCTATGCCTCAGAGAGCTGAGGTGCAGAGGGCAAATGCACTCTGGTTTTGCGGGTGGAGCTTCTGTGTAATTATTAGGTTGTCACTGAGTGTACGGTGTGTGCTCAAAAGGAAACCCAACTTTTCCTATAACATCTTTATTGCTTATAGTACAACATCTTATCTCCCTTACGGTAGTCCCTTCTACCGGCAATACACTGTTCCCATCATTTCTTCCATTTTTGGAAAGCCTCCTGGCATGCACTTCCTGGGATGGCGCGCAGGTCAGTTGTCGCATTGTCCTGAATCTCCTCTGTGGTTTGGAAACGATGTCCTTTCAATGTGGTTTTAAGTTTGGGAAACTGGAAAACGTTTGCTAGGGCTGGTCCAGAGAATACGGTGGATGGGGCACAATAAAAGTGTAATGTTTTGCTAGATAGCTGCGAACAAGGAGCGACGCGTGAGCCAGTGCATTGTCATGATGCAACATCCAAGTCTGGTTTTCTCACAATCCAGGCCCCTTACTGCACACAGGACCCCTCAAACGTGCTAGAATTTCCTGGTAGACTTCTTTGTTTACCATCTGACTGTGTGGTACAATTTCCTGATGGACGATGCCATTGCAGTCAAAAAACACAACCAACATCACCTTGATCATTGACCATGCTTGTTTGGACGAGGAGACCCTTTGCCACCCACTGCAACGACTGCACCTTCATTTCAATATCACAGCCATAAACCCACGTATTGTCACCTATTAAGATTTTGTTAAGGAAGTTTTCATTATCATTGGCAGTGGCAAGCAGTTCCTGGCTGATTTCAACACGGGTCTGTTTCTGATCGGCAGTCAGCAAACACAGCATGAATTTTGCACTGACATAACGCATCTCCAGTTTGTCACTCAAAATGTGATGGTAAAATTGTCCGCTGATGCCCACTTCGTCAGAAGCTTCTTCAACAGTTAAACGACAGTTTCCACGAATCATAGCACGAACTCTATTGTTACGGGGAGATTTACAGAATTCACACTATGTACAATGTTGGCCAACAACAACAAAGATGGCGAACCACAGTTTCACCTCTTCCTCGTCTCTTCGGCTCTAGCTTCAGCATCTTCTTTGTCTGCCGGACAACTGGCTCATAACACTACCCTCCGGCGGCGAAAGCACCGACTCGGTGCAGGTGAACGAAGGATACATGAAAAAAAAAACAAAAAACAAAAAAAAACTAGCACACAAGGTATTAAGGGGTGTCCGGGGCACGATAGGGCTTGAGACGGACAACGTGTACAATGTCCTTGCGGAGAGGAGCAGAGGATGACGAAGGCAGCAGTGGAGCGATTTCATAAGTGACATCAGTCACTTGGCGGCACACGCAATATGGACCGGTGTACTGGAAGAGCAGTTTTTCGGATAAGCCAACGCGTCGTGCTGGGGACCACAGGAGAACGAGCGATCCAGGGACAAAGTGGGTGGTCCTGTGGTGGCTGTTGTAGCGAGACTGCTGGTGGATTTGAGACTCAGAAAATCGAGTGCGAGCAACTTGACGTGCATGGTCGGCACGTGCAATGGTCTCTTGAGCATATTCAGTGGGTGGGCACCCAGAAGAAGGCACCAGGGTGTCCATAGGCAAAGTAGGGTTGCGACCGTATAAGAGGAAGAACGGCGAATAGCCAGTGGTCTCATGCCTGGAAGTGTTGTACGCGAATGTCACAAACGGTAGGGCAACGTCCCAGTCGTGGTGGTCTGCAGACACATACATGGCCAACATGTCAGTAAGGGTGCGGTTCAGGCGTTCTGTCAAGCCATTCGTCTGTGGATGGTAGGCTGTAGTCAGTTTATGTTGCGTCGCGCAGGATCTTAGAATGTCATCGATCACCCTGGACAGGAACTGTCTCCCACGGTCAGTGAGCAGTTGCCGAGGAGCTCCGTGCTGGAGTATGACGTTATGCAGCAAGAAGTCTGCAACGTCGGTGGCACAGCTAGTGGGAAGTGCACGCGTAATGGCAAACCGCGTCGCATAATCTGTGGCAACGGCGATCCACTTGTTCCCAGAGGTGGATAGGGGAAACGGACAAGTAAATCGAGACCGACGCGGTGAAAAGGCTCGTAAGGAATGTCCAGAGGCTGAAGATGTCCTGCAGGCGGCAGAGTCAACTTTTTTCGGCGCTGACAAAGGTCGCATGAGCCCACGTAACGGCGCACTGAGCGGGACATCCCAGGCCAATAGAAACGGCGGCGCGCGCGGTCGTATGTGCGTGACACGCCAAGATGTCCCGCCGTTGGTGCGTCGTGGAGCTGCTCCAGGACAGTGGAACGGAGGTGAGCCGGGATGACTAACAACAGGTCAGGACCGTCAGGGAGTAAACTGCGGCGATATAACGTGTCGTTTTGGAGTACAAAGAGGCGGAGGAAAGGATCAGGAGCGTGGGAGAGCAATTTGTCGATGATCCTGCGTAGAGACTCGTCAAGGCGTTGTTCGGCAGCGATGTTGAAGAGTTGAGAGATGGAAAGAACACACGGGCTGGAGTCGCTCAGGGCAGCGTCTGGTGGATCTACTGGGTATCTGGAGAGGCAGTCGGCATCCTGGTGCAAGCGGCCAGACTTGTAAACGACGGTATACGAGTATTCTTGAAGTCGCAGTGCCCATCGACCAAGGCGACCAGTGGGATCTTTGAGAGAGGACAGCCAGCATAGAGCATGGTGGTCAGTAATAACGGTGAAGGGTCGGCCGTAGAGGTAAGGGCGAAACTTGGCGATGGCCCAAACTAGAGCGAGACACTCTCGCTCTGTGATAGAATAGTTTTGCTCAGCCGAGGAAAGAAGGCGACTGGCATAAGCAATAACGCAGTCCTGACCATGCTGACGTTGGGCTAGAACTGCGCCGATTCCATGGCCACTGGCGTCGGTACGGACTTCTGTGGGCGCAGATTCGTCGAAGTGAGCCAACACTGGTGGCGATGTCAGTATTCTTATCAGCTGTGAGAAGGCGGACGCTTCTGCAGGACCCCAAGAAAAGGTCGCGTCTTTCTTAAGCAGGCAGGTGAGGGGCCGTGCTAGTGCTGCAAAATCTTTCACAAACCGCCGAAAATAAGAACACAGGCCGAAAAAGGAACGGACGTCCTGAGTAGAGCGAGGTGTCGGAAAGTTGGCAACGGCGCTAACTTTGGCAGGGTCAGGCCGTATACCTGTAGCATCGACAAGATGGCCAAGTACTGTGATCTCGCGGCGACCGAAGCGGCATTTGGCAGAGTTAAGTTGAAGACCTGCATTGCGAAGGATGCGCAGAATAGCCGAGAGTCTACTTAGATGACTGGAGAACGTAGGCGAGAAAATGACTACGTCATCGAGATAGCACAGGCAAGTAGACCACTTGAAACCACGAAGAAGGGAGTCCATCATTCTTTCGAATGTTGCGGGGGCATTGCACAAGCCAAATGGCATAACTTTGAACTGGTAGAGCCCATCGGGTGTTATAAAGGCGGTCTTCTCCCTGTCTTTTTCGTCAACGGCGATTTGCCAATAGCCGGACCGAAGGTCTATAGAAGAAAAGTACTGTGCGCCATGCAAAGAGTCGAGGGCGTCGTCGAATCCGCGGCAGAGGGTACACGTCCTTTTTAGTGATCTTGTTTAGGTGGCGATAGTCGACGCAGAACCGCCAGGTGTTGTCTTTTTTTCTGACAAGCACCACAGGGGACGCCCAAGGACTCGTAGATGGTTCGATGATGTCCTTTGTAAGCATTTTCTCGACTTCGGTTTGAATTACGCGCCGTTCAGTCGCAGACACTCTGTAAGGACGCCTATGGATGGGACTGGCGTTGCCGGTGTCAATGCGATGAGTCACAACTTTTGTCTGGCTGAGATGGGGCGAAGCAAAATCGAAAACGTCGCTGTAAGCGGCTAGCAAACGACGAAGGTCGTCAGACTGAGCAGCCGAAAGGTCGGGGGCGATCATGGCGTCAAAATGTGCATCAAATGAAGTACTAGTGTCAGGGCTTCCAGAAGACAGGGGCGCATCCATAGTAAGGGCCACAGGGTCGTGTGCGTCTAAAGGTGCTATATGTCCCAGCGTGATACCTTCGGGAAGAAACTGTGGAGTCCGTCCAAAGTTCAGAATAGGGATACATGCCCGGTTCGCAGAAACAGTCACAACAGAGTGAGGGAGGGCTACCTGCCTTGTTAAAAGAGCGTCTAGGGAAGGAGAGATGACGTAGTCGCCGTCACAAATGGCGGAATCAGAGGTCAGTGTGACATACGTCGCGGCGGCTGGTCGAAGGCGAACAAACTCGGCGACACATAAACGCGGCTGTGACTCGGTGGGGAGATCGGGTACAAAAGGAAGTTCCAACTGGAGAAGGCCAGAAGAGCAGTCGATGAGGGCAGAATGGGTACTCAGGAAGTCGTGGCCGAGGATGACTTCATGTGGACACTGCTGCAGAACGGCGAATAGAACTGAGGTCTGGTGACTGGCGAAGCTCACACGCGCAGTGCACATCCCAACGACGCAAGATGTGCCGCCGTCGGCTACACGAACGACAGGCGACGCCGCGGGCGTCAGAACCTTGCGGAGACGACGAGAAAGGCGAGCGCTCATAACCGATAATTGCGCCCCCGTGTCTATGAGCGCCGAAACAGGCACGCCGTCCACTTCTATGTCCAAAAGGTTTTGTCGGGTGGTCAGGGTCAACAGAGGATTTCCGGGTCGGTTGGTCAATGCAGCATCACCTCCGGGAGCTGCACCGGTCAGTTTTCCGAAGAGGGACGGCGGGGGTATGGCGACGGTGAGCGACGGGCAATCGGTGAGCGAGAACGCCGGTTCTGTGGGGACGGCGAGCGGCGATCGTAGTGTGGAGTCGGAGCAGCAACATCACAGTGCGGCAGGTCATTGCGGGCATGAAAAGGCGAGAACCGGCTGTCTTCTGGGCGGTAAGCGTACGCGGGACGAGGAGACGAAATCTGACGATAGCGACAATGGCGGGAAATATGACCAACTACATTGCAATTAAAGCATATGGGCTTGTCGTCATGTGTGCGCCACTGGTTTGGGTCGCGGTATCGGAGGTAGGTCGATTGTGGGCGGGGAGGTCGAAAGAAATTGCCGACCGCAGGGATACTTACAGAACAGATCGGACGGATGCCTGCGTTCGCCAGCTCTTCGCGTACGACAGCTTGAATCAGAGATACTGCCGGGCGGGACTCGTCGTAAGAACGTATCGGGGGAACCGACGGAGACGCAGCCTCAATCTCACGCCGGACAAGACGCAGCAAGTTTTCGGTACCAGGTGGCTGGACGTCTTCACACGATGAGCTAGCGGCGGTATTAGGGAGCCGAACGAATTGTTGTGAGACACGACGGCTCTTTGCTTCTTCAAAGCGTCGGCACTCTCTTATAATGTCGTCGACCGTCGAGCAGTCCTTGTACACGAGTAAATTAAAGGCGTCGTCTGCGATGCCCTTAAGAATGTGGCTGACCTTGTCAGCTTCGAGCATCTTGTCATCGACCCGCCGACAGAGTGCTAATACATCTTGAATGTACACAACGTACGGTTCAGTCGATGTTTGGGCCCGGCACGAAAGTTCCTTCTTGGCCGCTCGCTGGCGGCCAAGTGGCTTCCCAAAGAGTTCCTGCAGTTTTTGCTTGCAAGTGTCCCAACTGGTCAATTCCTCCTCGTGTGTTCGGAACCAAACACGGGCCGTTCCCTCGAGGTAATAAACGATGTTCGCCAGCATTAGACTCGGGTCCCAACGGTTGCTCTTGCTAGCGCATTCGTATTCGATTAGCCAGTCTTCAACGTCCTTGTTGTCAGTGCCCGAGAAGGCGCCAGGGTCCCGGAGTTGAGTCAAGACAATCGGTGCTGTGGTAGCCGAAGCTGAAGCAGCGGGCCTCTCAGTCGACATGGTCGAAGGGCCCACGAGGTTTCCGCTTCGAAGTTCCGTGATGTGCTGGTGATGTACCCCGCACCTCCACCAAGATGTTACGGGGAGATTTACAGAAAAGGGGGTTTATTCACACTATGTACAATGTTGGCCAACAACAACAAAGATGGCGAACCACAGTTTCACCTCTTCCTCGTCTCTTCGGCTCTAGCTTCAGCATCTTCTTTGTCTGCCGGACAACTGGCTCATAACAATATGGTCATCATGTGTTGATGTGAAAGGTCGTGCACACTTGGAATCGTCACCCATCGACATTCTGCCATGTTCAAAACACTTAAACCACTCATCGCACTATGTGCGACTCATACAGTCCTCCTCGTTTGCTTGGCTAAGCAATTGGAATCTCTCTGTGAAAGGTTTTCAAAGTTTTGTTGCAAAATTTCGCACACAAATGTTGTTCTTCAAGCTCTTTCATTGTCACTTTGCACTAATCCGACGAACAGCTTGCGCACGTGCTCACTTACTACAGCTACAGCGGCTGTAGCTCACCAACTAATGGTCAGAATTCAATACGTGGTAAATGGCAGCTTGTTGTCTAAACTTGCCGCTATGTCCGCTCAGTAGCCGCAGCACGCTCCCTCTGGCGGTGGGCGCGCTATTTCAAAAGTTCCGTTTCTTTTTGAACACACCTCGTATAGTCGCCTGCAGTTTCTTTGTGATCATTGTGACAATCTTTTTCCATCTTACATAGCCCCACATTTTACAGTACTTTACTGAGTAGACGAATTGGCGTGATTTGTTCTCTTTGGGTCACAGACCTCACTGTGGTCCTTCTAAATTCTAAAGAAATTCAAGCATTCGAGTTATTGTTCTATATTCAATGGAAGTGTCTTACATCTTGAGCGTGAAGTACTCCACAACGAAGCACATATTTACTGACGGCTCCTCTACGAAACGTAGCTCTTCCTGTGGTATTTTCGTTCCTTCCACAGGTCAGACATTTTCATGGTGTTTAGAGCGATTAACATCATCAACATTGTTTGAGCTCTGAGCTGTACGCGATGAAACAGGCGCTAAAATACATACTACGGCAGCTTCAACAACAATCATGCAATTACATTTTGGTCCAGGACATAGCATACCTACACCACTTGTTTAACGCTGGACATGTGATAGCATTTCAGTGGCTTCCAGGACGTTGCGGTATAACAGATAATGAAAAAGTGGATGAGGTAGCCCGCAAAAGACACGATCACATAATATCTATAAAAGTGTTTTTTCACTTAAAGTGAGGCTTCAACTTTGACGAAGCGCTATGTGCCCAATGAACGGCATAGAAGGTGGTCGTCACATTCAGGCAATTGAAAGTTTTTGTTCAAAATCGGCCCAGAACTACAATAAAGGCTACCAAAATGTCTACCACAGCATTTGGAGACCCTCTATCACCAGCTTTGGCTGAACATTCCACACGTGAACAATCCTCTTTTTCACATTGGCCAGACCACAAATCCATGTGACAACTGCGACTCCATGGAATCTCTAGAGGCCATCTTGCTTGAGTGCCCAGCTCACAGAGACGAGCTACGTTGATATAAAATGAACAGGGAAAAGCTTGACCAAGGCCCCTTGACATTGACATCGATGCTGAGTCCCTGGCCTTGCCCATCAAAACAGCGCAAAGCCCTAAAGTTTTTATGTAGTGAGTCCAATTGGTTTGTTGTCTAAACTATGACTCACACATCGTGTCAGTCAAGACTGTGATTTTATTTTATTTTGCATTTACCATCTACCTTAATCGCATCGGGTACTTACTGCTGATAACATCACAAGACTTGCATTTTTCTCTCCTTTTTCTTTTGCCCACTTTCTTCTAGCACCTTTCTACAGGTGTAAATACTCTGGCTAAATACTCTAGCTGCTTTTTCAATAAAGAGCTTTCTCACTCTCTCTCTGTTGAGTTTGAATTCATTCGGAAATGGCCGCACTTTGCAGACTTCCATTTTTTGTTACTTTCATCTTGGTTTCACTGACTAAAATGCGCAGTGATTTGAAAGTAATTTCTTTTTAATTATAGTGGAATACCCGAGAACAATCTTTAGGTCAATCCTTGTATTTAGCGTCCGTCTGTGTGTCCAGAACGCACGCGTACGCGTGTTAGCTGCAAATCCATGCTGTAAGCGCGTGCGGGAGAGCAAATAATCTGATTTGTCTTTATTTATTAACAAGCCTGAAGACATTATGCTGCGTTTTTATTACGGTTTCAGTTTCTGCCTTGATGATGATGATTGCGTTGCGAAGCGCCACCTACATTGGTGGAGAAAAAGAAAACATGGCGGTTGTTTACTTCATTCAAATTTGATATGAGTAGGCTCGAGCTCATGCTACGCGGTAAATTGCAGATTGAATCTGAATACTACTTTTCTGCAAGGGGTTAAATGCCTAAAGTGCACACGCCGCAGCGAAAATTGTGTACCTGACTCTTGTCTCCCTGTAAACGTGAGTAAACTGAATGCTGCGTTCTGCGCTTTCAACCTCGCGATACGATAATTTGTAACCTTTCTTTTAGGACTGGTTGGTAAATAAATAGTATTCAAAAGCGTGTGTAATAGTTGAACTGTCCCGCGAACAATCGAGCCACCTGTTTTGGCCAGTTCTTTCCTTACGACGATTTATGTCTTCGAAGACGCGAACACCGGGGGAGTTGACAACGATTTAGCGAACGTGACGTGAAAATTCATGCCTACTGATGTGTAGCGCCCACCGACGCTGCTAAGCGCGAACGCTAAGGTCAGCGTTCTCGGCCGGCGCCTTGGGGCCGGCTGCGACTGACGAGAAAAATAAAGTTGGGCGGCGCGTGCCAGCGGCGCAAGCACGGCACGCGCTAGTCCGTTCTGAAAGCCTGCTGAGCTGGTCCTCTTGTTCTGGCGCTCCGCTGCGACCCCTCGGTTCTCGACAGTGGTGACTCCGGCCTAAGAGATGACCGACCCCAGCAACCTCCCGCCCTCAGGCAACCTCCCGCCTGACGCTACCTCGCGCCCACGGGACGTCGCAGCTCTACAGCTCCACCTGCCCACGTTCTGCCGCAAGAACCCGCAGGTTTGGTTCGCCCAGGTCGAAGCCATCTTCGATCTGCAACACATCACCTCGGAGATTTTGCGGTTTCGCCACTTACTTTGCAACCTGTCTCCTGAGGTAGCTCAAGAAGTGGCAGACGTTATCGCTGCACCTTTGAGTGATGCCCCGTACCAGCAACTGAAGCAGAGTATTTTAGAACGCACCACGGCGTCCGAGAGCGCGCGCCTCCAGCACCTGCTCACATCCGAGGACCTTGGAGATCGCCGCCCTTCCCAGCTGCTCAACAGCATGCGACAGCTCCTGGGCACAAGCAAGGTCGACCCGAACGGTGCGCTGTTGAGGGAGCTCTTCTTGCAGCGCTTACCACAGTCCACCCGCCTTGTCTTGGCTGCTACAGAGGACTTGACCCTCGACCGCCTCGCCCAGCTCGCTGATCGAGTCCACGACGCGACTTCTCCTTCAGTCGCCGCCCTCTCTTCAACGCCACAGTCCTCACTCATAGCCCGCTTAGAGTCTCGGATCGACCAGCTCGCCGTTTCCATCGACGCCCTTCGGACGTCCTCCCATGACCAGCGCGGCTCTACCTCATGTCCCAGCCGCCGTCCCTCTTCCCCGACCAGTCGCCGCTCGCGCAGTCCTAGACGCTCGCCTATCTGCTGGTACCATCGCACGTTCCAGCACCGCGCCCGTCGGTGCAAGACCCCATGCGAATGGTCGGGAAACGCACCGCGAGATCACTGACGGCGGCATGTGACCTCGCCTTACAACCCGGCCGCCTTTTCATAGTCATGGATCGCATTTCCGGCCTGCGGTTCCTTGTAGACACGGGTGCCGAGGTCAGTGTACTGCCGTCCTCCAAGCGTGACCGCGCTCATAAGTCACCTGGACCTACACTCCGCGCGGCCAACTCTACTTCCATCGCCACGTATGGTCTGCGGTCCCTCACTCTCGACCTAGGCCTGCGGCGCACATTCCGGTGGGTCTTCATCGTAGCCGACGTCCATCAGCCTATCCTCGGTTCCGACTTCCTGACTCATTTCGACCTTGACGTCAGCATGCGCCGCCATCGCCTGATTGACAGCAAGACGCGCCTCTCGATCCCTGGCGTTCTGTCGGCTGTCGCTCCCACCGGCATCCGCACGCTGATCCCAACATGCCCGTATGCTCGTATCCTCGAAGACTTCCCTGAGGTGACAAGGCCCTGCAATTTAAATCAGCCTCCCAAGCACAGCGTCACCCACCACATTGTCACACGTGGTCCACCTGTCGCAGCCCGTCCGCGCCGCCTCTTCGGTGAGCGTCTGGACATTGCTAAACGGGAATTCGAGCACATGCTCCAGCTAGGTATTATTCGCCCGTCGTCCAGCAGTTGGGCCTCCCCGCTTCATCTGGTGCCCAAGAAAGAACCGGGTGACTGGCGTCCGTGCGGTGACTACCGGGCGCTCAACGCTCACACGGTCCACGATAGCTACCCCCTTCCACACATCCAAGATTTTACAGGCCATTTGGAGGGATGCAAAATCTTTAGTAAGGTGGACCTTGTCAAGGCCTATCACCAAATCCCCGTTGAGCCGGCCGATATCCCGAAGACAGCCATTACTACACCCTTCGGCCTGTTTGAGTATGTGCGCATGCCCTTTGGGTTACGCAACGCAGCTCAAACGTTCCAACGATTCATTGCCGAGGTAACGCGCGGCCTCCCGGCTGTATTTGCCTACATCGACGACATCCTCGTCGCGAGTCCCAATCCACAAGATCATGAGCGTCACCTCCGGGAACTCTTTCAACGCCTTCAACAATTTGGCCTGGTTGTCAACCCCCAGAAATGCGTATTTGGATCTTCCGAGCTCGAGTTTCTGGGCCACCACATCTCGGAGCTGGGAATTCGTCCGTTGCCCTCTCACGTCCAGGCCGTGAAAGACTTCCCAGCACCCACTACCCTACGCCAGCTGCGTGAGTTCCTCGGCCTAGTGAATTTCTCCCGACGTTTCATTCCGCACTGCGCTGAGCTTCTACAGCCACTGACTAACCTTCTTCGCACGACCAAGGGCTCCTCATCTGCGATTTCCTGGTCTCCCGAAGCTGACGCTGCTTTCAGGGCTGCTAAACAAGCCGTTGCCGATGCGGTACTTCTCGTACACCCGAGAACTAACGTGCCAACCCGCATCATGGTGGATGCTTCCAGTGTGGCCATCGGCGCTGTTCTCCAGCAGAAAATCAACTCCGAGTGGCGCCCACTGGGTTTCTTCTCTCGGAAGCTGCAACCTGCCGAGACTCGCTACAGCGTTTTTGGCCGCGAGCTGCTCGCCATCTACTCCACCATCCAGCACTTTCGGCACTTCTTGGAGGGCCAGCCATTTTATATTCTAACCGATCATAAGCCTCTGGTGTATGTCTTCCGTACAAACTCTTCCAAGTACGTCGCACGTGAAGTTCGTCAACTGGCCTATATATCGGAGTTCACCACGGATATCCGGCACATCAAAGGCACCGACAACGAGGCAGCTGACGCACTTTCACGCATCACCTCCCTCGGCACTTCTACATCGACTGTGGATTGGGAGGGTCTAGCTCGTGCGCAGATGGAAGACCCCGAGCTGCAAGCGCTGCGTGACCATCCCCGTTCCCTCCGTCTACAACTCGTTCCTCACCCGTTTGTGCCTGGCTCCCTCTGGTGCGACATGTCAGCGGCTACACCTCGCCCCTTCATTCCGACTGCCTTCCGTCGTGCGGTGTTCCAATCACTTCATGACATCTGCCATCCCAGCGTCCGAGCCACGCAGCGCCTCGTTACACAGCGGTATGTCTGGCCAAGCATCAACACCGATGTTCGCCAGTGGGCCCGCTCGTGCCTCGCATGCCAGACCGCCAAAGTGACCCGCCACACGAAGACTCCCACGCAGTCGTTCTTGCCCCCTGGCTGCCGTTTTGACCACGTCCATCTTGATTTGGTGGGACCACTTCCTCACTCTCACGACTGTCGCTACATTCTAACAATGATCGACCGCTTCACCCGTTGGCCCGAAGCCGTGCCCATTCCGGACATCACTGCGGAAACGGTCGCCAAAGCCTTCGTTTCAGCATGGGTTTCCCGCTTCGGCTGCCCCAGCATCGTGACAACTGATCGCGGCCGGCAATTTGACTGCACACTTTTCACTTCACTCAACCGCCTGCTTGGCACTAAGCACTGCCGTACCACTGCATATCATCCCTGTGCCAACGGCATGGTTGAGCGGCTCCATCGCCAGCTCAAGGCTGCACTCACTGCGCGCCTGGATCGAGAACACTGGGTCGACCACCTTCCTATGGTGCTTCTCGGCCTACGTGCCGTCCTTCGTCGCGACCTTGGCTGTTCAGCGGCCGAACTCGTCTACGGTGCACCCCTGCGGCTTCCTGGAGACTTGTTCGTTTCTTCGGCCCCCTCGCCCCAGCCGCTACAGTACCTCCAACGCCTACAGGAATGCATTCAGCACCTGCGCCCCGTACCACCTCGGTCATCGGACCACAGCATCTTTGTGCACCCAGACCTTGAGTCCTCGTCCCACGTCTTCCTCCGACGAGACGCTATCAAGGCGCCTCTTACACCCTCCTACGACGGACCATACCGTGTCCTCCACAAGACGCAGAAGTCCGCCACCATCCTATTGAATGGCCGCGAGGAAGTCGTTTCGCTGGACCGCCTCAAACCAGCCTACGTCGAAACGCCTCCCAAGGAGCTTCCCGCGGATGTCGCTGGCGCACCCGTCGATATGCTCGACACCAAGACAGCCCCATCTCTGCCTCGTCGACGAGTACATTTCGCCGTTCCGTCTAGGCGGGGGGCCCTGTAGCGCCCACCGACGCTGCTAAGCGCGAACGCTAAGGTCAGCGTTCTCGGCCGGCGCCTTGGGGCCGGCTGCGACTGACGAGAAAAATAAAGTTGGGCGGCGCGTGCCAGCGGCGCAAGCACGGCACGCGCTAGTCCGTTCTGAAAGCCTGCTGAGCTGGTCCTCTTGTTCTGGCGCTCCGCTGCGACCCCTCGGTTCTCGACAGATGCAAACGCCCTGCAATACAAGTTGAAGCGTTCGAGCTTCGCAGCGCGGCAGTGTTTGAGGTTTGCGTATTTGATTATGCAGTCATTTCATCGAGGCGAATGAGTAGACGTTTTTGTGTGTTGGCTTAGTGCATGTACTCAAACATACATATACACTTGTGCACTGGATCTCTAAATCAACATATACATTTGCTCTATTTTGCAATAAATCTGGGTGCTTTTATGAATTACTGTTAGCTTTGTGTGATGATTTGCGGAGCTATTTTTAATACTTCCATTTTAATGTTTATTGTTACCGTGGTCATAGAGCATTCAGTATTTTTCAGTATTTCTTTACCGTGTAGCTTGTAGTTCAATAAATTCTGGTGCAAACTAAGCGTGTTTCGTAGCGATGTTGCCCTTACAAGAGTGCAATCACACTGGGAAAACTGTGCTTGACAGCACAAATCTGCATAGATGACATTAAAGAACAGAACATTTTGTTCCTTAAGCTCATGAAATTTGTCTAATGTACGAGGGCGAGCTCTTGCTGTGTGCCGGGATGGTTAACGTCACAGCCACTTTTTATCATCATTTAATGAGATAGAGAATGAAAGGGATGAAATAATGTTGCAGTTTCCAAACTGTGCAATTCCTGCACTGGGTTCTTAGATAAACCTTTCCAGCTCTCGCAACATCCCATGCAGGACACGGAAAAGTCGCATAGATCTGGTAGCATGTTCACGTTGTGCATAATCACATTGCCACTGTGAATCGGTGGTGAAGCACAGTCTAGCTGGTGGTGCACAGACCCTTGAGAAATCATCTGATGGTTTATAAGACCCCCATTTTTGTTATGTAGTTGAAAAGCTTATCAAAGATGCCCATAGCATTTCCTTCATAGCTTGTAGAATTCTTTAACGGAATTTTTAGAACTGCGAGCTCATTTGATACCAGTATACGGGCATCTGCACTACTGTCAATTGATAGTGATAGCACATCACAAAAAATTGAATTTGAAACAAGTCCAGCTTTAGTAGCAAAAATGTTTAAGCTATGCATTTAAAACGTTTTTGGGTGTGTGCAAATTGTGCCTCGCTTCTCCGAAACTTCTAATTAAAGTATGTGCATGATGTTTTCTTGTTTTTTCTTTGAAGCAATGTTTTTGTCTTTTAAACTTTGCGTGTACTGGCTGCTGTCTTGCCAAGCAGACGTAAGCCTATTATCAGCTACCACAATACCCACTATACTCAATTTCACATTTAGCATGTAACACTCGAGAACCTGTGCAGGTTTGGTCATCAAGAAGTATCACTCCGCATGTTTCATGGTGAAATGGTTTAAAGATCCAGCTGTGAATCAAAAGACTATAGGTTTGACTACTCGCCTCAACGATCCCAGATGAACCCACGCAGTGGCAGCTCCTGCATCTCCTGTGCTTTACTAAGTTCAGTTAAAAATTTTTGAAATATATAAAATTCTGCTCGGAAGTGCAATTACCTTACAAAAATATAAGACTGCATTGCCTTAAACATTAATTACGATAAACACTTCAGTGACGTCATCACAAAAAGTTTCTAATACCATGCATTTCTAATAATAATACTTGGTACTCAATATTAGAGAAGTACAACATATTACGCTAGATAGCAGCCTGCAGAGCAAAAAAGCAATTTTTTAACAGCATCTTGTGCACCATGCGGCATCCCAGAGCCCGAGGGATGTTGTACAGATGCACATCTCTGGTGTTGTTGCACACAAACTTCTCCTACCAGCAGATGGTAATAGTGACGAGAGCAATTTCAGCTTGGTGCACAACTGCAGATTTCAACTGTGCACAACACGAAACCAAGACACGGATGGAAGCGGTAATACACACAAGTGCTAACATTCAACAAATGTTTATTTGAAGCATGACACAACGCATATAGCATGAATTCAAAGCAAGTGCACGTGTCACACAGCCATAACTTCAAAAATTAGCTCGAATAAACTCGAGTTCCTTTCCTAATAATCCTACAGATGGCAAGCTTAAGCATTGTGTGCCAACCTGTCAATAACTTTGGCCGCAATTGTCAGCCTTACTAAATTTTCTTAATTCTTGGATGTTTCGTCTCGTAGCAGAAGGACAGTCTTCTTCTTACTCATTACAGAATGTGCGGATATCATCCACCATTTCAAGAACCTGGCGTAACACTAAAGGAAAAAACAGCTAGTTAATTATTGTGGCCATGATGATTGACAGGTTGGGCACACAATGCACGAGTACCTATGACGTTTTACTAAGCTCGAGGATGCAGTATCGAATCCCAGTGGCGGTGCCCGCATTCCGATGGGGTGAAATGCAAAAACGCCCGCGTGCCGTGAGTTGAGTGCATGTGAAATAACACCAGGTGGTCAAAATTAACCCGCAGTTTGCCACTACAGTGTGCCTCATAATCAAATTTTAATTTTAGCACGTAAAACCCCAGAATTTAATAAAAATAATGCGTAAGCTTGCCATCTGTAGGATATTAGGAAAAGAAACTGTATTTCCTTGAATCAATTTTAGATCATTTTTGGAAGTCATAGCTGTTTGACATGTACATTTACTTTGAATTCGTGTTCAAATATCTTCTGTCATGCGTCAAATAAATGTGTTGAATGTTAGCACTTGTGTCTCTCCTCTGTCCATGGCTGGTTTTGTATGCTATTCTTCTACAGACAATTGTGGCAAGCATGCATGCCCACGTTGACATCGCCATGTGCTGTGTTGAGAGCAGTAACCGAATGCCACAGTATGGACTTGTATTCACTACAATGGATCCGTGTAACTGCAATTTTCGCACTGTCATTAGTAGGGTCAGGCCCTGAGTGAGTTGCTGTCTACCATATGAAAGTATGCCATTTTGAGCCGTTTGTGAGATTGAAGCACCCAGTGACCCAGTCTTGACACATGTCAACTGCAAGGCTGGGCATCTTGTTGCCATTGTGCAAATATTATCAAGTCGGATCTCGAAGAAACTGATGTAGCTACCTCTGTTGCGCACAATTGTAAGCTAAAGCTTTCTTTGCCCACGTGCCAGAGATTTGGCAGGCTGTCGTGCATCTCACCGAGTAAAATGGCCAGACTTCAGATACAAAAAGTGGTGGCTTGGAAGGCTAAAACGGAAGCAAACCTATGCTTTGTCCTTGGCCAATAACCAAGTGACCACTTAAGATCTGGCGAATGCACCAGGCGCAGATTTAAAAACATTTGTTTAGAGCCGCACGTTATTGAGATTTTTATATGAAATAGCTGAATGAAAACTTAAGTATGCCCTTGATGAGCCATTATCATTGCTGTGCTTATAAGGCCTCAAATTTTTGTGATAAGTCTGCACTTCGCACCTGATTGAATAACAGTTATGAGATATTAAAACACTTCAGCCTGAAACACAACGTTTTTTTTTCATTTATGACAAACAGTCTGGCATTTAAGGTTCTGCATGAAGGAAGCCATTGTAGTTCTTGTTCTCAAGGAAAGAAATTAAAGGATTGATCCATTTGGCTGCTAGCTACAGGCCTGTTGTGCTTATTACCTGTCTGTGCAAAGTTTTTGGGAAAATGGGAAATCGTCATCTCCTACACTTGCTTTAAAGCAACAAGCTACTCGATTCGTATTAATGCGGGAGGGCCGGTCGAAAGTGCATTTGTGTTGGAGTTCATGTCTGCGCTTGCTTAAATCATTTGGTATCTCGAGCCACCTCGGTTTGCATTATATCCGGTACTGGTCTGCACTCTACCCGTGACGGCAATTGTCTAAGACAGCATCTGACACACACTCTGTGGGACATAAATAGTAGCCCAAGTTGTATAATCGGCAAGGCAGTTGCAATCAGAAGCCAAAAATTGTGTGGAAGAGCCAAAGAAAGCTTCCCTTTTAAAATTCTGCTGACAGCTTTTTAAATCTGGAATGTCACTTACTTGACAGCCACACCACAATAAATGACAGATCAATACCAATGCAATTGCAAGTCAGGCATGTGGTATGTTTTGGCATTTGCCTATTCTGGGCTTTCTTGAAAACAGTCAAATGAAAGGCTGTGTGAAAGTGTTATAAATTACTCCAGTGCAGATTTTTTTAAAGACTGCTAATTAGAGAGTCTGCTCATTATCATATTAAGACTGCTCATTATCTGCTCATTAGAGAAACACATACTAATGCCTTCTGCGTATTGCTGCTAGCAATCTCAAGTTGGTGTTACCACACTAACAGCTCCATTTTTCTTTAAAGACTTGCCGAATATTTGCTGGAACATGCTGCATATTGTTGCATCTAAATATTTGGAAGTGCAAAGGTGCAGCGCATTTTAAGCTACTCACTACTCACCTTGCTCCGTTGTAGTATTCATCACAGTAACGTACATTGTTTAATTTGTTCTAATGCAAAGCTTTGCATGGCACAGGTGCAAATGCGTGTTGTTTGAAAGCAAAGCTATTACTGATCTTAATACCTTCTTGCCTTACTTTAAATTACAGTTCTGGTCATTTCTTTCCTTCTGCGAAGAGTCGGTACTAACACATGCCAGGGCAATTGTGTGCAGATATTCAGGTATGTATTGGCAAAAGTAAATGGGTTTTGAATTAAAAAACAAAATTCTCGCACCAATGACTGGCCTCTAGAACATTCAACGTCTTGTATCATGGTCTGTGAAATAAACCTGGTTTCCACTCCTTACCACAGAAAGTGTTCTTGTTTTGTAGCTATGAAACTTTTTCAACATTTCTTTTGCTCGTACTGTTTCATATTTTGTGGCAGCTCACCGAAATGCACTGATGTTTTAAAGTAGCTTTAAAGATTACCTTTTTTACACCTACCATTTTAAGGTTTTGCTAGTATGTGCAGTGATGCCATCTTTGTTCAGTGCAAAGTGTGGTTTCTTGTGGTGAAATGACCTCACTTAGTGTTATTGTTCCTTAATTGAGGTTTGTGGATATTAGCAATGTAGATAAGCACAATCTCACTGGTTGTTCCCATGTTGTTTAGCGTAGCTTTCTTGTACAGTAGACAGCGACAACAGTAGGCAATCAGTATTGGCAGACAATGTTTATTATAGTTACTAGCATTAAGACATTGGTGTTCTTGTAGCATGATGACAATCTGCTGAGGTGGTCCAGGGCAGCCAATGATGGAATGTGCACCTGTAAGATCATTGCAAAGTGCAGCATCATGGTTGTGGATTGACTGAGAAATTTTTCTCATGCACACATGCTGCAAGAAAATGCCTCTTGCAATCTTTTGGTGCTAATTTTAGTTTGGATACAAAGCAAGCAAACTGCATCTCAAGTTTCCAACCATATCATTATCACATTTATTTTGCCCTGGTATCTCCATATTCAAACAGTAGGCGAATTGACAAGGAAAACACTCACAGGCTGTGCAGTGACAGCCAGAAGTCTGCAATACATCCACATTACGTACATGTGCAGTGGACTCTCTGTTACGCTGAAATTAAATGAGCAACAAAGCTGCACAGTTTTGTTGTGTGTACCTGCAGAAGTCAACACAAACTAGTCTTACAGGAAGAAGGTAATCATCATCATCATCAGCCTATATTTTATGTCCACTGCAAGACGAAGACCTCTCCCTGCGATCGCCAGTTATCCCTGTCTTGCGCTAGCGTATTCCAACTTGCGCCTGCAAATTTCCTAACTTCATCATCCGATCTGGTTTTCTGCCGACCTCGACTGCGCTTCCCTTCTCTTGGTATCCATTCTGTAACCCTAATGGTCCACCGGTTATCCATCCTACGCATTACATGGCCAGCCCAGCTCTATTTCTTCCGCTTAATGTCAACTAGAATATCGGCTATCCCCGTTTGTTCTCTGATCCACACCGCTCTCTTCCTGTCTCTTAATGTTAGTCCTAAGATTTTTCGTTCCATCGCCCTTTGTGCGGTCCTTAACTTGTTTTCGAGCTTCTTTGTTAACCTCCAAGTTTCTGCCTCATATGTTAGCACCGGTAGAATGCAATGATTGTACACTTTTCTTTTTCAGGAAGAAGGTAATACACAGCCTGTAATTGCTTATTGATAACTGTAATGTGCACACTCAGTGCGACCTAATTCAGTTGTCAGGATAAAACACTTTCCAAACTTGCTCAAAATACTTGAGAGGACTTGTACAGACAATACAGTAAACTGTTATTGTGTGTTATTGGTGATGCCTCAGAAACAGCACACTTGCTGTCATCATCAGCGGCAGCACCTTGTAGTAGTGCCTCAAGGAATTCAGCAGTTGCTTTCTACACTGTTCCAACAAGTTCACTCTTGCTTACCCTTAAATGTTACATTTTTCTTAACTCTTAAAAGCACACAGGGGCCATTCGGACAACTGTAATCACTTCATGTTCCCACTGTGTAGAGCTTTTTGTTCATGTTGGTTAAGTTTGGTCTAATGAAAAACAAGTGCAAGCCATCAAAGCCAGCTTGCATTCAGTGTCTTGTTTGTATTGTATAAGGAATACGGCTAACCAGATCCATTCAGCTTAGTAGAAGCCCAATGCACATCTACCAGCAGCATGCCCCATCCAATTGGGCATCACGTCTGCATGTAATGTCTATTTACACTGTACACACATACTTACAAGCAGCACGTGTGACCAGCTCAGAGGTGCCTCTCGCGCTCTAACGCACACACCATCCGATTGGACATCACGTCTGCATGTAATATCTACTTACACTGTACACACACACATTTACAAGCAGCACGTGTGACCAGCTCAGAGGTGCCTCTCGCGCTCTAACGCACACACCATCCGATTGGACATCACGTCTGAATGTAATGTCTATTTACACTGTACACATATACTTGCACAAGCAGCACATGTGACAAGCTCAGAGATACCTCTCACGCTCTAACAGACCACCATCCAATCCACAGTCGCACTGCTGCACATAATATAGTGCATCCATTTGCAACACCACACTGCACACAACTAGCCTAGAAATGCTTCTCATGCCACACTGATTAAACTTAACTATGCCATAGTGCAGGCAAAGCATGCCTTGCTTATGAAAACCGTACTCTGCCTGTCTAAACAAAAACAGCATTTTCCCTAGCTTTCTGCAAAACAACTAAGCTACTACCACACTACTACTAAGCTTACTTTGCTGGCCTGCAGTAATGATGGTCATTCCCAGTATGAATAAATGAGGTTTTGCTGTTCATTTCCCCACCTAAAAGATCCCGCTTTATTGCTTCTTGCTCCAGCATAGTTGGCCGATGACCTAGTGCCATTTTAGATTTGCTCTTTTTGGGTGCTGCATACCTCCGCTGTTTCTGAAGGTTTTTGTTTGCAGGCACCAATCTAAGCTTTCCTGCAGGCTCTCTCACGTCTGCAAGCTTGTGCTTTTTAACTAACTTTGCTAAGTCATGTTCTTAGAATCCATTTTCTCGCAACTTGTTTCAGGAAGGTTTTTCAATATCTGTTGAAAAGCAGCCTCAGCTTGCACTTTGAACTTTTCTATTCTTTTTTCTGTTTTTTCTTCTTTCAAACATTGCTTTGTGCTCTGCATGATAGCTTTAGCACTGGCCATTAAGCAGCTGGGATCATCAATGACACAAAAGCTTTGACTACCATTATCAAAAGAGACACCAGAGCAACTGGTTTCATGGCTCGGCAACTTGCTTGACTGCAGCACCATCAAAGCAACAGCATGAATGTGCTTGCACATGTGCACATATGTTACATGGTCAAGACACGTACATGTGTACATGTTATGGCAAGCCTCGCAGTGCTTACAATGGAGCTCACAACCTGTGCAAGTCCTGCCAGTCTTTTTCACAATGTGATGAAAGTTAACTATGCTCCGAGATTTTACCTGCCATGCGCCATCTCCCACTCTGTCAATATCGAATTTCTGAATATCAATGCCTGCTTTATGCTTTTTAAAGATATCAGATTTGCGATGGTCGACTTTGCCTTTTATAAGTGCAACAGCCCTGTTGAAAAGTTTGTCAGTCGTCAAGGTAAAAAGTACATAGATTAGCTTGTCCAGCCGCACATTTACTTGGCCACCAAAGTAGGAGTACTTCAGAGTCTTGTGCATTGATTCAATGTGATTGTTTGTTGTTAAGCCTACCTACTTTCTATAGCAATAGGCCCACTGAAGTACTCTCTTAGCAAAAGTTTTCTCAAAGTATTTAGTAAAGCTTTCCAGATTCTCTAGATCTTTGGAAGCAAGGTTATTCTGTGTGTGCAACTTGGAAGGTAGGTTAAGAAATTCTTTTACTTTCTCATCTATTTCTGCTTCATCTGCATTGATTTGTGTGTGCAAGGTTTATCTTGTGACACTCCTGTACTTAATGCTACTAATCATATTGAGGTGTGCGTTCCAGCTGCGCATCACATGCCAGATACACAACCATTGATTCTTCAAGGGACCCATCATTTGCTCCCATGTGTTGCCATAAACAGGTGCATCATCGGACATGAATGCTTTACACTCTATCACGCCTACCTTTCCCTTGATGGCCTCAAAAAATCTCACCATCGTTTCAGTGTTAACTCTCTTAGAAATCAAGTAGGCAGATGGAATACCACAGCCATCTTCCGAGATGGTTAGCAGTGTTGTCAGCTGAAACTTGTACCTATTTGTGCCATGCGTAAATACACAATTTCTCTATTCCTAGCTTACAAAGTAGTTCTCTCTGCGGGAAGGTCATCAAGGCAAGCTCAAAGTTGCCTTCAGAACTGCTCGGATCACCCTCTTTCCTGTAATACAAAAGAGGCGAGTCACTGCCTGCCTTACTTGGCTCATTTTCTGGGCTCATCAGCTCATTTCCTGTGTTTAAATCCTTCTTTTCCATTTCTTTAACCCATAACTCCACACTCGTAAAATCATCAGGATGTTGCCACTCTGCTTTGTCAATATTATACTTATCGCGGATGTTCCGAAGGTACTCTCTTGTGACAAGTTTCATCCGACTGCTAGCTGCACTTGTGCCTGCCTTGATTTTTTTGCAAAATGGTCTTCGGTGGCACTCCTTCTGCTAGTCTACCTGAAAATTGTAAAGAGCAACTCATCAGCAACCAAGGAGGCTGCACATCTCTGTTTTTTAATTTACGCAGACATCCCACTCTCTTTTTACTATACCTGGGAGGGCATGACAGGAGTTGCACCTTACACTATGCCCACTGCTGGTGGGCATAGTTTAAGGTGCACCCACTGCTATGCCCACATCAGACACATCAATAGGTCCAGACAGATGGACTCATCATTAATACCGGGGACTCAGCTAGACTTTTAACAGCAGGAACTTCCAATTATTAAAAAAAACTGTTTCTCTCCCTCTCTACTGTATTTGCTTGTTGCTCTGCAGCAGAATATCTAGACTACTTTTCTGCCTAATAACTTAGTAATTCAGGCTGCTGACCTCTCGAATACGAGCTGTGAACATGCACTTTGTTGTTAAAATGCCTTTGCTGGCAGACTTGATGTAGCTTGAACAGGGCTGTCTTTACAAAAACCGAAGAATAGTATCAACACATGATATCTAGACAAATTACATGTCATATGGGAATAGACAGAAGGCTTGTTAAATTAGTGTCATAATCTAAACATCCATATACTGTGTGTCTCAGCTAACACTAGCCAAGCTGTTCAATGAAAAAATTTTCAAATAAAACACGATTTTAAGACCTACGGTGTTCGGTCATCAGACCTCTGACTTAACATTGTGAATAATATAATCGTATCTTTCACAGTGTTCTGAAATATCTTTTGTCCGTTGAACAGTTTGGCTAACATTAAATTGATCCCTGTTTTCAACCTGAAGTGCATGCATATTCAGTTTTTTGATATCTGACAGACTAACAAATAAGTGTTTATTTTAAACAGTAATAAAAAGAAAGTATGTCCACTACCATGTTGAAGGTATTGGCTAGTTGCCCAAATGGCATCGCACATGGTCTTTTTTAACGCAATATAGACAGAGCCAGAAAGAGCACGCAGCGTAGTGCTTCTGTGATTGGCAGAGATAAGACATTTTGAAAAGTTATTTGCTGCAGGGTTTTTGTAAAGCCATTAAGTAAGGTTGTGCAAATAATTTGAATTTTGAAAATGAATCGAATGGCTGACACAGTAATTGCAGTCTACAGGGAGACGATAGTATGGGACTCTTTCGAAGGATTCTGCGGCACGAGTAGGTGAGAAAAGGCATGAAGCAATAATTCACACATTAAATAGGACGCCTTGCCTTTAGGCAGCCTACAAATTTATTTTCTCGATTTAGTCCATTATTTTATGGGCAATTTCACCATGTTGCATCCATTTAAACACTATCCAAGCTATAGTACATATTACAAACTTATTCTGGTGATATATGCTGTTCTTTGTTTCATTACTATAAATGAAATAGTCTACACCGGATATCACCTTTCATTTCGTTTCTCATTTATAAGCCTCTCTAGTTAACTAGACATCCAGTTTTAATAGCATCCGAGTAGTAAATAGCCTTTATTTTAATTTTTTAATAAAGAACACAACCACATTTCAGTTCAGAAACAGCTTCCTTACTAGGGTCTGTTCTTGTACATGTAGCTAAATACTAAATGCTAGCAGCATGTTAATGCAATGCACTTAAAAAACAATATTGATCTGTCATTGAGAATGCAGCAGTTATATTCTGACCTTGTGACACTGGAAATGAATGGCATGCATGAAGTCTTACCTGCAATTACTTTTTTCTCAGCCACAGAGAGCCTCTGATGAGCTATCTCATTCAGGTGTCCATAGTGGTTCTTCTGAAATACTACAAAGACTTGTTATCCCTTTCGTAACCTCAAGCATTGCAAAGCAATGTATGCCTGTTTTGCTGCTGCCTTGCACTTTAATCTGACGTTCGCGCAGCTTTGTAGGGAGTTCTATATATGTCCCGGAACGGTGACAATTTAGATATCGCCTGAACACTCCTGGCGAATTTTCTTTTCTTCCAGTAGAAGCAACAAAATGGCTGCAAGTCTCGCTCTCCACATTATCTTTCCAAGACAGGAAATCTGAAATAAAGGCAGTAGAAACATCAACACATGTATCTTGTAATTACATTCCACTGATTCGTTACAGAGGGTAAAAATTAAAACCTACGTCCCAAGGACTCTGATCCAAGCATCAAACAAGCAGGTTGCAGTAATTGCAGCAACTTGATGGTATAACATGTATGGGTTATATTGCTAAAAGTTGTATTATGCACAACAGATGTCACGTTTTTTTTTCTATAAAAAACTTCTTTATAAAATGTAGAGCGTAGCATGTTGTGGTTACAAAACTCTTGCTAGTACCTTCTAGTACATTTACAGTGTTTGGCAGCAAACACGGTGGCCATAACACACACACTTTCTGGATGGTTAACTGTTTAAGTCTGGACGACGTCTACGTAAAATTCTGTACGCACGTTTTTTTTTTTTTTTGTGTGTGTGTGTGTGACAAGTTACACGGAACTACGTGCACACCGAATACTGGCACACGCTCGAGTCATTTCAGAAATAGCACATTGTGTCAAACAGGTTGGTGTACGGGCGAAAGGACCACATGTCAACGTTATGCCTTATGAAAGTATAATCGAGCGGAGGTTTCTTACCTGCATACGTGTCAAACGCAATGTCTCCACTTCACTTCGAAGTTATGCTCACTCTCGTGGTGTTGCCGCAAGGCACGAAGCGTTGCAAAAAATCTGGGACACAAATCGCATGCGAGGGTTCGTTTCTTACTGGGTATATTGCCTCCTCCTGTACGAAATTCTGCAAAGCTGCTACTCCGTGAAGATTTCTTATGTGCTTTTTTTAAATTACTACGATTAGAAAAAGTCTTGTCGCAAAATTTGCAAGAATGCATCACGACGCGCGAAGTAGACAAAGCGGTCCCAGGCGTAGCGTTTCCACAGGTGCTCATCTCAGTGCGCAAGGCAAGAGCGACAGCGGCGCACGTGGGCGACAGCATGCGCAGCTCTAGGTACAGCATACCCTAGGGAGGCATTGCCTACGGCGGCGGCTTTATTTTCCCTGCTCCTTGAAGCGGAGAATTCCCTGGAAAATGGCGTTTCGACGATACTTTCAACCGACCAATGAAAACGAGGATCAGTCTCCTGTGGATACCTCCTCCGCGTCATGCGTGTCCAGAATAGAGCCTCAGAATAGAGCCTCAGAAATTACAGTGGCTGTACTCAGAATAGAGCCTCTTATGAGTTAACGTATTTTGGTACATTGTGGATGGATGGATTAAGGGATGAGGCTGAACTCTTTAAACCGGGCGGTGGCATACGCCACCTAGCCATGACTATTAACATATTTTGTTAGCTGAGGGACTAGCGGCACCTGTCGACAAGCGAGAGAATACCTCGTGCGACTGGCGAGCGAGGCGGGAAGGGAGAGATCACGTGACGACGAGCGTTCGAGGCGTGAAGACGCGGCTAGGGTAACGCGGCCGCCGAGAGGCTGATCGTGTAATCCAAATCATAGCCTCCTCTATAGAGGAGGCTATGACCAAATGCATCGTAATTAAATCCAAGTTATTTTTGGTCATCGATCACGCCATCATATGCGTCAACCACTGACAACATACATTTAGCGATACAGATCACCTTCTTTGAGGTCACCTATAAAGACGTGTAAGGCTTTCGCCTTGAAAAGCACCCGGTATTATGCAAGTAAAAGTAGATTGATAAACTACATAATTGTAACAATTATCCGCATAGAACTGCCAGATAAGTTTGCCTAAACACGACAGAGGCACAATTTTAAGACCTTCGAACGTACCACTCCAGTTGCCAAATCTCATCTCAAGTAACCTTCCTTGTTTTTCTGATTACTTGCGTAGTTCGGGACAAATATTTGATAAACGCTCAAATTAATTGAAAAACAAAAACAAATTCTGACAACCAATTGCTTTACTATGTGTTTCCTTCTCTTGTCTCTTCATGACAGCCATTTGTAGCTTAACAACACATCGTGTATTTATGAAATTTTAGAAATTGGAGTGCGCCTTCAATCACCCGGGCAACACATGTTTCCCTTTATTATCGAGGCTCTAGTGGTTCTTCAAGGATGTTGTGAGGCAGCAACTTTCCTCCTCGCTGGCATCTCTTTCCCGTCGTCTCGTCGATGCGGCGGCCTTTGCTTACTCTATCTCTTACTCTATCTCAGTAGTCTCGTTCCGGTTGCTGTGCGCGCGTAATCCCCTTCGAACTCGCGTGCGTGGTGCATCACATTGGTGTAATTTATATCATCAACACATTCTGCGCCTGCAGTTTTGTAATGTGCTCGGCGTTTATTGTGAAGCATTTTCTCTTCAGTTGAACCGCCCCGCGCCGCCGCTCTGGCTTTTCGGCGCCATGTTGGTTCTTTCGCGCCGGCTGTCGAGCTGAACGGACGCGCGCTCCATTTGCTTTCTTTGTGGCGTTGTGGTGCGAGCGCTCGTGTTTTGTGTACATAGTCCCTTGTGATGTTCGTGCTTGTTAACGAAACATGACGGGCTGCTTTGTCGCTCTGTGCACTGGATCGACCGCAAAACACCGACCGCATAAATAACCAACACAGCGTTGAACAACCAGCTGCGAAGAGCTGTTGTTTACATACGCCATCTCTCCTCGCACTGGTTTTCAGAAACCGCAGTTGCGCAATCCAAAACAAATTTAAACTTAAAAGCGTTTTTAAACTACAAAATACACGTATTATTTACTCCCAATAAAAAAAGGTTCATAATATTATAATGTACAGGTGATCTCTTCATTATATTACCAGAATTATGCGGCGTGTGCCACAAAACCTGGCAGCAAGTAACCCAGGGCGTAACCAGTCACATTGTTGCAATCGCTATCATGTGAAATGGGACCCCTAAACTACAGTGTACACTGTACAACACTGAACATCGCAATGCGACGCGTGTGACTGCTCCGATTTTTTTCGCTCCAGTCGCAGCATATGTGAAACAGCCTTAAGAGACATTAGGCGAAAGCCGTAGTCATGCTCATGACTCTATACTTCGACCATCATCCTTGAGCCTTTTCTTCACTTAGTACCACATCCGAAGCCATGCTGAGTCATGCTCATCACTATACATTCTACCATCATTCTTTAGTGTTTCCTTCACTTAGTACCCTCGGCCGAAACCATTTCAGTGGTTTTTGAGTGTTAATCTTTTTTTTTTCGTTGAGTCATGACCATTATTGTATTTTACTAGCTATCATTATCATTACTATCATAACCATACTGCACCAATTGCTATCGTTAATTGTGGATTCTTTGCCACCTTGAGGATTTTTCGACCCAGTTTTCACCTTGTCATGCTCATTACCATAATTATTTAAAGGGACACTAAAGAAAAACCGGAAGTTGAGCTTAAATGGTAGATTATCCTTTCACGATCACAGCCATACCATTCTTGCTGCAAACACATGTTTAATAAGCGAGAAAATAGCGAAAAACTGAAGAATAGGTGCTGACGCCCCTTCGAAATTCCCGCACTACGTGATGTGACGTCCGAGATTACAAACGCAGGCCGGTCGCGATTGGTCGAGAGCGATTTATCGCTGTTAATAAAATGCAAAATGAAATACACCTTAAACGTACATAAACAGCATTTTCCAACTTTTTAAACCGTTTCAAGCGAGGAAGTACAAGTTAAGCACAAAATTAAATAAGTAAGAAAAAATGGCATGGCGAAACATGCGGCCGTGATAGTTTCGTAGTTTCGTTTTTGGTCAATGCATCGTCGCGCGCGCCTGTTCCGCTCTACGGTGTTTGGTTGCGTGTTGCGTGGCTCGAAAAACGTTGACTTCGCGGGAAACAGCCAGAAAATGCCTCGTGTGTGTAGTGTTGAGGGCTGTATAAATGGCCCAAGGCGCTTGATCAGGGGCAGCGGCAGTGTTGACTCGATTGTGTCCTTTCATGTGGCGTCGCTCGGAGAGCCCCGGCTCCCCGGCGTTCGCAATGGCTCAGTGCTCTGCCGATGATAAAATGGCAAAAGAGCCAGAGAAACCGATGGTGTGCTCTCTGCATTTCTCGCCCTCGGATTATGTGTATAATCTTGCCCTCGGAAAGTATCTTGGCGTGCCCCAGAGGCCAGTCCTTTCTCGAGCAGCTGTTCCCTCAATGCGGCCTTCATCAAACCTCCTACCGGTGGGGCTGCAGCAGCAAACTGGCGGCTCGGTGAGTGCTGAATGTCATTAAATAAAGCCACGAAATAACCATACCGAGTACGTGCACAACTTTCTACGCTTGTTCTGTCGGGAACACCGTCGCCTGGCGGACCGGACGCTTCGCCTCCCATCGACGAAAACGAAGCTCTGCATTCCGCCGGCGCGGCCGGCGGCTCACCGCCATCGCACGCGGAAACACCTACCGCTCGAGCACAGAGGATCATTTCGCGCTCCATTTCACTGAATATCGCTGAAATGCAGTCCTGCTTTCCTGGCGAGCTCTTCGTTGCAAGGTTCAGCGGCAGCTACGGTATCCATCGCGGCGAACGCAAACGCAGCGACCATGCATGCAGCCATGATGCATCCAGCCCAGCGCCTCGGCCGTTTACGCAAGCGGTGACGTATCATGGCGCATTCTGATTCGCTGAGAGCAATGCAATCTGTGACGACACTGCTTCAGCGCCAAATCTAGGGTGAGAGAAATTGAGGAAGAGATATTTGGTCTTTGTTTACGAATTTCTCCGCTAATAACTCATATTTTTGCACCCAACAAAAACGGCATGCATTCCTGAAGGTCCCTCTTTTATTCCAGCTGAACTTCCTGTTTCTCTTCAGTGTCCCTTTAATGACAGCTATCATAATTATATTCCTCATGAAATTACCTATCGATTGATATATAACGATATGGGGTGTGTGATGATCTTTACGGGTTAACGTATTATGGTACATTGTTAGCTGAGGGACTAGAGGCACCTGTCGGCAAGCGAGAGAAATACCTCGTGCGACTGGCGAGCGAGGCGGGAAGGGAGAGATCACGTGACGACGAGCGTTCGAGGCGTGAAGACGCGGCCGCCGGGAGGCTGATCGTGTAATCCAAATGCATCGTAAATAAATCCAAGTTATTTTTGGTCATCGATCACGCCATCATATGCGTCAACCACTGACAACATACATTTAGCGATACAGATCACCTTCTTTGAGGTCACCTATAAAGACGTGTAAGGCTTTCGCCTCGAAAAGCACCCGGTATTATGCAAGTAAAAGTAGATTGATAAACTACATAATTGTAACAATTATCCGCATAGAACTGCCAGATAAGTTTGCCTAAACACGACAGAGGCACAATTTTAAGACCTTCGAACGTACCACTCCAGTTGCCATATCTCATCTCAAGTAACCTTCCTTGTTTTTCTGATTACTTGCGTAGTTCGGGACAAAATATTTGATAAACGCTCAAATTAATTGAAAAACAAAAACAAATTCTGACAACCAATTGCTTTACTATGTGTGTCCTTTATCTTGTCTCTTCATGACAGCCATTTGTAGCTTAACAACACATCGTGTACTTTATGAAATTTTTAGAAATTGGAGTGCGCCTTCAATCACCCGGGCAACACATGTTTCCCTTTATTATCGAGGCTCTAGTGGTTCTTCAAGGATGTTGTGAGGCAGCAACTTTCCTCCTCGCTGGCATCTCTTTCCCGTCGTCTCGTCGATGCGGCGGCCTTTGCTTACTCTATCTCTTACTCTATCTCAGTAGTCTCGTTCCGGTTGCTGTGCGCGCGTAATCCCCTTCGAACTCGCGTGCGTGGTGCATCACATTGGTGTAATTTATATCATCAACACATTCTGCGCCTGCAGTTTTGTAATGTGCTCGGCGTTTATTGTGAAGCATTTTCTCTTCAGTTGAACCGCCCCGCGCCGCCGCTCTGGCTTTTCGGCGCCATGTTGGTTCTTTCGCGCCGGCTGTCGAGCTGAACGGACGCGCGCTCCATTTGCTTTCTTTGTGGCGTTGTGGTGCGAGCGCTCGTGTTTTGTGTACATAGTCCCTTGTGATGTTCGTGCTTGTTAACGAAACATGACGGGCTGCTTTGTCGCTCTGTGCACTGGATCGACCGCAAAACACCGACCGCATAAATAACCAACACAGCGTTGAACAACCAGCTGCGAAGAGCTGTTGTTTACATACGCCATCTCTCCTCGCACTGGTTTTCAGAAACCGCAGTTGCGCAATCCAAAACAAATTTAAACTTAAAAGCGTTTTTAAACTACAAAATACACGTATTATTTACTCCCAATAAAAAAAGGTTCATAATATTATAATGTACAGGTGATCTCTTCATTATATTACCAGAATTATGCGGCGTGTGCCACAAAACCTGGCAGCAAGTAACCCAGGGCGTAACCAGTCACATTGTTGCAATCGCTATCATGTGAAATGGGACCCCTAAACTACAGTGTACACTGTACAACACTGAACATCGCAATGCGACGCGTGTGACTGCTCCGATTTTTTTCGCTCCAGTCGCAGCATATGTGAAACAGCCTTAAGAGACATTAGGCGAAAGCCGTAGTCATGCTCATGACTCTATACTTCGACCATCATCCTTGAGCCTTTTCTTCACTTAGTACCACATCCGAAGCCATGCTGAGTCATGCTCATCACTATACATTCTACCATCATTCTTTAGTGTTTCCTTCACTTAGTACCCTCGGCCGAAACCATTTCAGTGGTTTTTGAGTGTTAATCTTTTTTTTTTCGTTGAGTCATGACCATTATTGTATTTTACTAGCTATCATTATCATTACTATCATAACCATACTGCACCAATTGCTATCGTTAATTGTGGATTCTTTGCCACCTTGAGGATTTTTCGACCCAGTTTTCACCTTGTCATGCTCATTACCATAATTATTTAAAGGGACACTAAAGAAAAACCGGAAGTTGAGCTTAAATGGTAGATTATCCTTTCACGATCACAGCCATACCATTCTTGCTGCAAACACATGTTTAATAAGCGAGAAAATAGCGAAAAACTGAAGAATAGGTGCTGACGCCCCTTCGAAATTCCCGCACTACGTGATGTGACGTCCGAGATTACAAACGCAGGCCGGTCGCGATTGGTCGAGAGCGATTTATCGCTGTTAATAAAATGCAAAATGAAATACACCTTAAACGTACATAAACAGCATTTTCCAACTTTTTAAACCGTTTCAAGCGAGGAAGTACAAGTTAAGCACAAAATTAAATAAGTAAGAAAAAATGGCATGGCGAAACATGCGGCCGTGATAGTTTCGTAGTTTCGTTTTTGGTCAATGCATCGTCGCGCGCGCCTGTTCCGCTCTACGGTGTTTGGTTGCGTGTTGCGTGGCTCGAAAAACGTTGACTTCGCGGGAAACAGCCAGAAAATGCCTCGTGTGTGTAGTGTTGAGGGCTGTATAAATGGCCCAAGGCGCTTGATCAGGGGCAGCGGCAGTGTTGACTCGATTGTGTCCTTTCATGTGGCGTCGCTCGGAGAGCCCCGGCTCCCCGGCGTTCGCAATGGCTCAGTGCTCTGCCGATGATAAAATGGCAAAAGAGCCAGAGAAACCGATGGTGTGCTCTCTGCATTTCTCGCCCTCGGATTATGTGTATAATCTTGCCCTCGGAAAGTATCTTGGCGTGCCCCAGAGGCCAGTCCTTTCTCGAGCAGCTGTTCCCTCAATGCGGCCTTCATCAAACCTCCTACCGGTGGGGCTGCAGCAGCAAACTGGCGGCTCGGTGAGTGCTGAATGTCATTAAATAAAGCCACGAAATAACCATACCGAGTACGTGCACAACTTTCTACGCTTGTTCTGTCGGGAACACCGTCGCCTGGCGGACCGGACGCTTCGCCTCCCATCGACGAAAACGAAGCTCTGCATTCCGCCGGCGCGGCCGGCGGCTCACCGCCATCGCACGCGGAAACACCTACCGCTCGAGCACAGAGGATCATTTCGCGCTCCATTTCACTGAATATCGCTGAAATGCAGTCCTGCTTTCCTGGCGAGCTCTTCGTTGCAAGGTTCAGCGGCAGCTACGGTATCCATCGCGGCGAACGCAAACGCAGCGACCATGCATGCAGCCATGATGCATCCAGCCCAGCGCCTCGGCCGTTTACGCAAGCGGTGACGTATCATGGCGCATTCTGATTCGCTGAGAGCAATGCAATCTGTGACGACACTGCTTCAGCGCCAAATCTAGGGTGAGAGAAATTGAGGAAGAGATATTTGGTCTTTGTTTACGAATTTCTCCGCTAATAACTCATATTTTTGCACCCAACAAAAACGGCATGCATTCCTGAAGGTCCCTCTTTTATTCCAGCTGAACTTCCTGTTTCTCTTCAGTGTCCCTTTAATGACAGCTATCATAATTATATTCCTCATGAAATTACCTATCGATTGATATATAACGATATGGGGTGTGTGATGATCTTTACGGGTTAACGTATTATGGTACATTGTTAGCTGAGGGACTAGAGGCACCTGTCGGCAAGCGAGAGAAATACCTCGTGCGACTGGCGAGCGAGGCGGGAAGGGAGAGATCACGTGACGACGAGCGTTCGAGGCGTGAAGACGCGGCCGCCGGGAGGCTGATCGTGTAATCCAAATGCATCGTAAATAAATCCAAGTTATTTTGGTCATCGATCACGCCATCATATGCGTCAACCACTGACAACATACATTTAGCGATACAGATCACCTTCTTTGAGGTCACCTATAAAGACGTGTAAGGCTTTCGCCTCGAAAAGCACCCGGTATTATGCAAGTAAAAGTAGATTGATAAACTACATAATTGTAACAATTATCCGCATAGAACTGCCAGATAAGTTTGCCTAAACACGACAGAGGCACAATTTTAAGACCTTCGAACGTACCACTCCAGTTGCCATATCTCATCTCAAGTAACCTTCCTTGTTTTTCTGATTACTTGCGTAGTTCGGGACAAAATATTTGATAAACGCTCAAATTAATTGAAAAACAAAAACAAATTCTGACAACCAATTGCTTTACTATGTGTGTCCTTTATCTTGTCTCTTCATGACAGCCATTTGTAGCTTAACAACACATCGTGTACTTATGAAATTTTTAGAAATTGGAGTGCGCCTTCAATCACCCGGGCAACACATGTTTCCCTTTATTATCGAGGCTCTAGTGGTTCTTCAAGGATGTTGTGAGGCAGCAACTTTCCTCCTCGCTGGCATCTCTTTCCCGTCGTCTCGTCGATGCGGCGGCCTTTGCTTACTCTATCTCTTACTCTATCTCAGTAGTCTCGTTCCGGTTGCTGTGCGCGCGTAATCCCCTTCGAACTCGCGTGCGTGGTGCATCACATTGGTGTAATTTATATCATCAACACATTCTGCGCCTGCAGTTTTGTAATGTGCTCGGCGTTTATTGTGAAGCATTTTCTCTTCAGTTGAACCGCCCCGCGCCGCCGCTCTGGCTTTTCGGCGCCATGTTGGTTCTTTCGCGCCGGCTGTCGAGCTGAACGGACGCGCGCTCCATTTGCTTTCTTTGTGGCGTTGTGGTGCGAGCGCTCGTGTTTTGTGTACATAGTCCCTTGTGATGTTCGTGCTTGTTAACGAAACATGACGGGCTGCTTTGTCGCTCTGTGCACTGGATCGACCGCAAAACACCGACCGCATAAATAACCAACACAGCGTTGAACAACCAGCTGCGAAGAGCTGTTGTTTACATACGCCATCTCTCCTCGCACTGGTTTTCAGAAACCGCAGTTGCGCAATCCAAAACAAATTTAAACTTAAAAGCGTTTTTAAACTACAAAATACACGTATTATTTACTCCCAATAAAAAAAGGTTCATAATATTATAATGTACAGGTGATCTCTTCATTATATTACCAGAATTATGCGGCGTGTGCCACAAAACCTGGCAGCAAGTAACCCAGGGCGTAACCAGTCACATTGTTGCAATCGCTATCATGTGAAATGGGACCCCTAAACTACAGTGTACACTGTACAACACTGAACATCGCAATGCGACGCGTGTGACTGCTCCGATTTTTTTCGCTCCAGTCGCAGCATATGTGAAACAGCCTTAAGAGACATTAGGCGAAAGCCGTAGTCATGCTCATGACTCTATACTTCGACCATCATCCTTGAGCCTTTTCTTCACTTAGTACCACATCCGAAGCCATGCTGAGTCATGCTCATCACTATACATTCTACCATCATTCTTTAGTGTTTCCTTCACTTAGTACCCTCGGCCGAAACCATTTCAGTGGTTTTTGAGTGTTAATCTTTTTTTTTTCGTTGAGTCATGACCATTATTGTATTTTACTAGCTATCATTATCATTACTATCATAACCATACTGCACCAATTGCTATCGTTAATTGTGGATTCTTTGCCACCTTGAGGATTTTTCGACCCAGTTTTCACCTTGTCATGCTCATTACCATAATTATTTAAAGGGACACTAAAGAAAAACCGGAAGTTGAGCTTAAATGGTAGATTATCCTTTCACGATCACAGCCATACCATTCTTGCTGCAAACACATGTTTAATAAGCGAGAAAATAGCGAAAAACTGAAGAATAGGTGCTGACGCCCCTTCGAAATTCCCGCACTACGTGATGTGACGTCCGAGATTACAAACGCAGGCCGGTCGCGATTGGTCGAGAGCGATTTATCGCTGTTAATAAAATGCAAAATGAAATACACCTTAAACGTACATAAACAGCATTTTCCAACTTTTAAACCGTTTCAAGCGAGGAAGTACAAGTTAAGCACAAAATTAAATAAGTAAGAAAAAATGGCATGGCGAAACATGCGGCCGTGATAGTTTCGTAGTTTCGTTTTTGGTCAATGCATCGTCGCGCGCGCCTGTTCCGCTCTACGGTGTTTGGTTGCGTGTTGCGTGGCTCGAAAAACGTTGACTTCGCGGGAAACAGCCAGAAAATGCCTCGTGTGTGTAGTGTTGAGGGCTGTATAAATGGCCCAAGGCGCTTGATCAGGGGCAGCGGCAGTGTTGACTCGATTGTGTCCTTTCATGTGGCGTCGCTCGGAGAGCCCCGGCTCCCCGGCGTTCGCAATGGCTCAGTGCTCTGCCGATGATAAAATGGCAAAAGAGCCAGAGAAACCGATGGTGTGCTCTCTGCATTTCTCGCCCTCGGATTATGTGTATAATCTTGCCCTCGGAAAGTATCTTGGCGTGCCCCAGAGGCCAGTCCTTTCTCGAGCAGCTGTTCCCTCAATGCGGCCTTCATCAAACCTCCTACCGGTGGGGCTGCAGCAGCAAACTGGCGGCTCGGTGAGTGCTGAATGTCATTAAATAAAGCCACGAAATAACCATACCGAGTACGTGCACAACTTTCTACGCTTGTTCTGTCGGGAACACCGTCGCCTGGCGGACCGGACGCTTCGCCTCCCATCGACGAAAACGAAGCTCTGCATTCCGCCGGCGCGGCCGGCGGCTCACCGCCATCGCACGCGGAAACACCTACCGCTCGAGCACAGAGGATCATTTCGCGCTCCATTTCACTGAATATCGCTGAAATGCAGTCCTGCTTTCCTGGCGAGCTCTTCGTTGCAAGGTTCAGCGGCAGCTACGGTATCCATCGCGGCGAACGCAAACGCAGCGACCATGCATGCAGCCATGATGCATCCAGCCCAGCGCCTCGGCCGTTTACGCAAGCGGTGACGTATCATGGCGCATTCTGATTCGCTGAGAGCAATGCAATCTGTGACGACACTGCTTCAGCGCCAAATCTAGGGTGAGAGAAATTGAGGAAGAGATATTTGGTCTTTGTTTACGAATTTCTCCGCTAATAACTCATATTTTTGCACCCAACAAAAACGGCATGCATTCCTGAAGGTCCCTCTTTTATTCCAGCTGAACTTCCTGTTTCTCTTCAGTGTCCCTTTAATGACAGCTATCATAATTATATTCCTCATGAAATTACCTATCGATTGATATATAACGATATGGGGTGTGTGATGATCTTTACGGGTTAACGTATTATGGTACATTGTTAGCTGAGGGACTAGAGGCACCTGTCGGCAAGCGAGAGAAATACCTCGTGCGACTGGCGAGCGAGGCGGGAAGGGAGAGATCACGTGACGACGAGCGTTCGAGGCGTGAAGACGCGGCCGCCGGGAGGCTGATCGTGTAATCCAAATGCATCGTAAATAAATCCAAGTTATTTTTGGTCATCGATCACGCCATCATATGCGTCAACCACTGACAACATACATTTAGCGATACAGATCACCTTCTTTGAGGTCACCTATAAAGACGTGTAAGGCTTTCGCCTCGAAAAGCACCCGGTATTATGCAAGTAAAAGTAGATTGATAAACTACATAATTGTAACAATTATCCGCATAGAACTGCCAGATAAGTTTGCCTAAACACGACAGAGGCACAATTTTAAGACCTTCGAACGTACCACTCCAGTTGCCATATCTCATCTCAAGTAACCTTCCTTGTTTTTCTGATTACTTGCGTAGTTCGGGACAAAATATTTGATAAACGCTCAAATTAATTGAAAAACAAAAACAAATTCTGACAACCAATTGCTTTACTATGTG
Organism: Dermacentor silvarum; assembly: GCF_013339745.2. Lineage (NCBI taxonomy): Eukaryota > Metazoa > Arthropoda > Arachnida > Ixodida > Ixodidae > Dermacentor > Dermacentor silvarum. The sequence goes on along the minus strand of NC_051155.1, from coordinate 1,393,055 downwards.
TGTCCTTTATCTTGTCTCTTCATGACAGCCATTTGTAGCTTAACAACACATCGTGTACTTATGAAATTTTAGAAATTGGAGTGCGCCTTCAATCACCCGGGCAACACATGTTTCCCTTTATTATCGAGGCTCTAGTGGTTCTTCAAGGATGTTGTGAGGCAGCAACTTTCCTCCTCGCTGGCATCTCTTTCCCGTCGTCTCGTCGATGCGGCGGCCTTTGCTTACTCTATCTCTTACTCTATCTCAGTAGTCTCGTTCCGGTTGCTGTGCGCGCGTAATCCCCTTCGAACTCGCGTGCGTGGTGCATCACATTGGTGTAATTTATATCATCAACACATTCTGCGCCTGCAGTTTTGTAATGTGCTCGGCGTTTATTGTGAAGCATTTTCTCTTCAGTTGAACCGCCCCGCGCCGCCGCTCTGGCTTTTCGGCGCCATGTTGGTTCTTTCGCGCCGGCTGTCGAGCTGAACGGACGCGCGCTCCATTTGCTTTCTTTGTGGCGTTGTGGTGCGAGCGCTCGTGTTTTGTGTACATAGTCCCTTGTGATGTTCGTGCTTGTTAACGAAACATGACGGGCTGCTTTGTCGCTCTGTGCACTGGATCGACCGCAAAACACCGACCGCATAAATAACCAACACAGCGTTGAACAACCAGCTGCGAAGAGCTGTTGTTTACATACGCCATCTCTCCTCGCACTGGTTTTCAGAAACCGCAGTTGCGCAATCCAAAACAAATTTAAACTTAAAAGCGTTTTTAAACTACAAAATACACGTATTATTTACTCCCAATAAAAAAGGTTCATAATATTATAATGTACAGGTGATCTCTTCATTATATTACCAGAATTATGCGGCGTGTGCCACAAAACCTGGCAGCAAGTAACCCAGGGCGTAACCAGTCACATTGTTGCAATCGCTATCATGTGAAATGGGACCCCTAAACTACAGTGTACACTGTACAACACTGAACATCGCAATGCGACGCGTGTGACTGCTCCGATTTTTTTCGCTCCAGTCGCAGCATATGTGAAACAGCCTTAAGAGACATTAGGCGAAAGCCGTAGTCATGCTCATGACTCTATACTTCGACCATCATCCTTGAGCCTTTTCTTCACTTAGTACCACATCCGAAGCCATGCTGAGTCATGCTCATCACTATACATTCTACCATCATTCTTTAGTGTTTCCTTCACTTAGTACCCTCGGCCGAAACCATTTCAGTGGTTTTTGAGTGTTAATCTTTTTTTTTTCGTTGAGTCATGACCATTATTGTATTTTACTAGCTATCATTATCATTACTATCATAACCATACTGCACCAATTGCTATCGTTAATTGTGGATTCTTTGCCACCTTGAGGATTTTTCGACCCAGTTTTCACCTTGTCATGCTCATTACCATAATTATTTAAAGGGACACTAAAGAAAAACCGGAAGTTGAGCTTAAATGGTAGATTATCCTTTCACGATCACAGCCATACCATTCTTGCTGCAAACACATGTTTAATAAGCGAGAAAATAGCGAAAAACTGAAGAATAGGTGCTGACGCCCCTTCGAAATTCCCGCACTACGTGATGTGACGTCCGAGATTACAAACGCAGGCCGGTCGCGATTGGTCGAGAGCGATTTATCGCTGTTAATAAAATGCAAAATGAAATACACCTTAAACGTACATAAACAGCATTTTCCAACTTTTTAAACCGTTTCAAGCGAGGAAGTACAAGTTAAGCACAAAATTAAATAAGTAAGAAAAAATGGCATGGCGAAACATGCGGCCGTGATAGTTTCGTAGTTTCGTTTTTGGTCAATGCATCGTCGCGCGCGCCTGTTCCGCTCTACGGTGTTTGGTTGCGTGTTGCGTGGCTCGAAAAACGTTGACTTCGCGGGAAACAGCCAGAAAATGCCTCGTGTGTGTAGTGTTGAGGGCTGTATAAATGGCCCAAGGCGCTTGATCAGGGGCAGCGGCAGTGTTGACTCGATTGTGTCCTTTCATGTGGCGTCGCTCGGAGAGCCCCGGCTCCCCGGCGTTCGCAATGGCTCAGTGCTCTGCCGATGATAAAATGGCAAAAGAGCCAGAGAAACCGATGGTGTGCTCTCTGCATTTCTCGCCCTCGGATTATGTGTATAATCTTGCCCTCGGAAAGTATCTTGGCGTGCCCCAGAGGCCAGTCCTTTCTCGAGCAGCTGTTCCCTCAATGCGGCCTTCATCAAACCTCCTACCGGTGGGGCTGCAGCAGCAAACTGGCGGCTCGGTGAGTGCTGAATGTCATTAAATAAAGCCACGAAATAACCATACCGAGTACGTGCACAACTTTCTACGCTTGTTCTGTCGGGAACACCGTCGCCTGGCGGACCGGACGCTTCGCCTCCCATCGACGAAAACGAAGCTCTGCATTCCGCCGGCGCGGCCGGCGGCTCACCGCCATCGCACGCGGAAACACCTACCGCTCGAGCACAGAGGATCATTTCGCGCTCCATTTCACTGAATATCGCTGAAATGCAGTCCTGCTTTCCTGGCGAGCTCTTCGTTGCAAGGTTCAGCGGCAGCTACGGTATCCATCGCGGCGAACGCAAACGCAGCGACCATGCATGCAGCCATGATGCATCCAGCCCAGCGCCTCGGCCGTTTACGCAAGCGGTGACGTATCATGGCGCATTCTGATTCGCTGAGAGCAATGCAATCTGTGACGACACTGCTTCAGCGCCAAATCTAGGGTGAGAGAAATTGAGGAAGAGATATTTGGTCTTTGTTTACGAATTTCTCCGCTAATAACTCATATTTTTGCACCCAACAAAAACGGCATGCATTCCTGAAGGTCCCTCTTTTATTCCAGCTGAACTTCCTGTTTCTCTTCAGTGTCCCTTTAATGACAGCTATCATAATTATATTCCTCATGAAATTACCTATCGATTGATATATAACGATATGGGGTGTGTGATGATCTTTACGGGTTAACGTATTATGGTACATTGTTAGCTGAGGGACTAGAGGCACCTGTCGGCAAGCGAGAGAAATACCTCGTGCGACTGGCGAGCGAGGCGGGAAGGGAGAGATCACGTGACGACGAGCGTTCGAGGCGTGAAGACGCGGCCGCCGGGAGGCTGATCGTGTAATCCAAATGCATCGTAAATAAATCCAAGTTATTTTTGGTCATCGATCACGCCATCATATGCGTCAACCACTGACAACATACATTTAGCGATACAGATCACCTTCTTTGAGGTCACCTATAAAGACGTGTAAGGCTTTCGCCTCGAAAAGCACCCGGTATTATGCAAGTAAAAGTAGATTGATAAACTACATAATTGTAACAATTATCCGCATAGAACTGCCAGATAAGTTTGCCTAAACACGACAGAGGCACAATTTTAAGACCTTCGAACGTACCACTCCAGTTGCCATATCTCATCTCAAGTAACCTTCCTTGTTTTTCTGATTACTTGCGTAGTTCGGGACAAAATATTTGATAAACGCTCAAATTAATTGAAAAACAAAAACAAATTCTGACAACCAATTGCTTTACTATGTGTGTCCTTTATCTTGTCTCTTCATGACAGCCATTTGTAGCTTAACAACACATCGTGTACGTATGAAATTTTAGAAATTGGAGTGCGCCTTCAATCACCCGGGCAACACATGTTTCCCTTTATTATCGAGGCTCTAGTGGTTCTTCAAGGATGTTGTGAGGCAGCAACTTTCCTCCTCGCTGGCATCTCTTTCCCGTCGTCTCGTCGATGCGGCGGCCTTTGCTTACTCTATCTCTTACCTCTATCTCAGTAGTCTCGTTCCGGTTTGCTGTGCGCGCGTAATCCCTTCGAACTCGCGTGCGTGGTGCATCACATGGTGTAATTTATATCATCAACACATTCTGCGCCTGCAGTTTGTAATGTGCTCGGCGTTTTAGTGTGAAGCATTTTCTCTTCAGTTGACCGCCCCGCGCCGCCGCTCTGGCTTTCGGCGCCATGTTGGTTCTTTTCGCGCCGGCTGTCGAGCTGAACGGACGCGCGCTCCATTTGCTTTCTTTGTGGCGTTGTGGTGCGAGCGCTCGTGTTTTGTGTACATAGTCCCTTGTGATGTTTCGTGCTTGTAACGAAACATGACGGGCTGCTTTGTCGCTCTGTGCACTGGATCGACCGCAAAACACCGACCGCATAAATAACCAACACAGCGTTGAACAACCAGCTGCGAAGAGCTGTTGTTTACATACGCCATCTCTCCTCGCACTGGTTTTCAGAAACCGCAGTTGCGCAATCCCAAAACAAATTTAAACTTAAAAGCGTTTTTAAAACTACAAAATACACGTATTACTTACTCCCAATAAAAATGGTCCATAATATTATAATGTACAGGTGATCTCTTCATTATATTACCAGAATTATGCGGCGTGTGCCACAAAACCTGCAGCAAGTAACCCAGGGCGTAACCAGTCGCATTGTTGCAATCGCTATCATGTGAAATGGGACCCCTAAACTACAGTGTACACTGTACAACACTGAACATCGCAATGCGACGCGTGTGACTGCTCCGATTTTTTTTCGCTCCAGTCGCAGCATATGTGAAACAGCCTTAAGAGACATTAGGCGAAAGCCGTAGTCAAGCTCATGACTCTATATTTCGACCATCATCCTGAGCCTTTTCTCACTTAGTACCACATCCGAAGCCATGCTGAGTCATGCTCATGACTATACATTCTACCATCATTCTTTAGTGTTTCCTTCACTTAGTACCCTCGGCCGAAACCATTTCAGTGGTTTTTGAGTGTTAATCTTTTTTTTTCGTTGAGTCATGACCATGATTGTTTTACTAGCCTATCTTCTTACTATCATAACCATACTGCACCAATTGCATATCTTAATTGTGGATTCTTGGCCACTTGGGATTTTTCGACCCAGTTTTCACCTTGTCATGCTCATTACCATATTATTTAAAGGGACACTAAAGAAAAACCGGAAGTTGAGCTTAAATGGTAGATTATCCTTTCACGATCACAGCCATACCATTCTTGCTGCAAACACATGTTAAATAAGCGAGAAAATAGCGAAAAACTGAAGAATAGGTGCTGACGCCCCTTCGAAATTCCCGCACTACGTGATGTGACGTCCGAGATTACAAACGCAGGCCGGTCGCGATTGGTTCGAGAGGCGATTTATCGCTGTTAATAAAATGCAAAAGAAAAATACACCTTAAACGTACAATAAACAGCATTTTCCAACTTTTTAAAACGTTTCAAGCGAGGAAGTACAAGTTAAGCACAAA